>NC_133512.1:602500-902500 GCF_049354715.1 Callithrix jacchus
CATGTCAAATACCGAAATTCTGATTTTACGCGAATCGAAAAAAATCTAAATAATATTTAGGCACCCCAATGTTAAAAGCAAAATTGCAGTGAATATAATCTGTCAGTAAAAATATAAAATGCCTTATTCTACTCTGTTTTGTAGTATAAAATCCAACTCAATATGCTCTCTCATATAAAATACAGAAATTCTAATTTTACCCAAATCGAAAAAATTTAAATATTATCTAGGCACCCCAATGTTAAAAACAGAATTTCTCTGAATATAATCTGTCAGAAAATATATACAATGCCCTAATCTAATTTTTTGGAGTATATACACCAACTGAGTATGCTATCTCATATAAAATACTGAAATACTAATATTACGTGAATCGAAAAAAATGTAAATATTATCTAGGCACCCCAATTTTAAAAGCAAAATTGCGCTGAATATAATCTGTCAGAATAAAATACAATGCCCTTTTCTACTCTGTTTTGAAGTATGTACACCAACTCAGTATGCTCTCTCATGTAAAATACAATAATTCTAATTTTACATGAATCGAAAAAATCTAAATATAATCTAGGCACCCCAAAGTTAAAAGAAAATGGCTCTGAATATAGTGTGTTAGAAAAAAATATACAATGTCTTATTCTACTCTGTTTTGGAGTATACACAACAACTCAGTAAGCTCTCTCATGTAAAATACAGAAATTCTAATTTTACGTGAATCGAAAAAAATCTAAATTATATCTAGGCAACCCAATGTTAAAACAAAATTGCTCTAAATATAATCTGTCAGAAAAAATATACAATGCCCTATTCTTCTCTGTATTTCAGTATATACACCAACTCCATATGCTCTCTCATTTAAAACACAGAAATTTTATATTTAAGCTAATCGATAAAAATCTGAATATTATCCAGGCACACCAATGGTAAGAACAAAATTTCTCTGAATATAATCTGTCAGAAAAGTATACAATGCCCTATTCTACTCTGTTTTGGAGTATATACACCAACTTAGTATGCTCTCTCATGTAAAATACCGAAATTCTAAATTTACGTGAATTGAAAAAAATTTAAATATTATCTAAGCACACCAATATTAAAAGCAAAATTGCTCTGAATATAATCTTTCAGAAAAAATATACAATGCCCATTTTTACTCTGTTTTGGAATATATACACCAACTCAATATGCTCTCTCATGTAAAATACCGAAATTCAAATTTTACACGTATCGAAAATAATCTAAATAATATCTAGGCGCCCCAAAATTAAAAGAAAATGGCTCTGAATATATTCTGTTAGAAAAAATATACAATGCCTTATTCTAATATGTTTTGGAGTATATACACCAACTCAGTATGCTCTCTCATGAAAAAAACAGAAATCGAAATTTTACGTGAATCAAAAATAATTTAAATATTATCTAGGCGCCCCAAAGTTAAAACAAAAGGGCTCTGAATATAGTCTTTTAAAAAATATATACAATGCCTTATTCTACTCTGTTTTGGAGTATATACACCAACTCAGTATGCTCTGTCATGTAAAATACCGAAATCCTAAATATATGTGAATCGAAAAAAATCTAAATATTAACTAGGCGCCCCAATTTTAAAATCAAAATTGCTCTGAATATAATCTGTTATAAAAAATATACAATGCCCTATTCTACTCTATTTTGGAATATATACACCAACTCAATATGCTCCCTCATGTAAAATACCGAAATTCTAATTTTACGTCAATCGATAAAAATATAAATATTATCTAGGCACCCCATTGTTAAAAACAAAATTTCTCTGAATATAATCTCTCAGAGAAAATATACAAAGCTTTAGTGTACTCTGTTTTCTAGTATATACAACAATTCCATATGCTCTCTCATGTAAAATACAGAAATTCTATATTTAAGCGAGTCGAAAAAAATCTAAATATTATCTAGACAACCCAATGTTAAAAGGAAAATTGCTCTAAATATAATCCGTCAGCAAAAATATACAACGTCTTTTTCTACCGTTTTGTACTATATACACCAACGCAATATGCTCTCTCGTGTAAAATACTGAAATTATAATTTTACGCGAATCGAAAAAAATCTAAATAATATATAGCGCCCCAAAGTTAACAGAAAATGGCTCTGAATATAGTCTGTTAGAACAAATACACAACGTCTTATTCTACTCTGTTTTCGAGTATATACACCAACTCAGTGTGCTCTCTCATGTAAAATACCGAAATTCTAATTTTACTTGAATCAAAAAAAATCCAAATATTATCTAGGCACCCCAATGTTAAAAGCAAAATTGCTCTGAATATAATCTGTCAGAAAAAATATACAATGCCCTTTTCATCACTGTTTTGTAGTATATACACCAACTCAATATGCTCTCTCATGTAAAATGACGAAATTCTATTTTGACGCGAATCAAAAAAATCTAAATAATACCTAGGTGCCCCAAAGATAAAAGAAACTGGCTCTGAATATAGTCTGTTAGAGAAAATATACAATGCCTTATTCTACTCTGTGTTGGAGTATATACACCAACTCACTATGGTCTCTCATGTAGAATACCGAAATTATACTTTTATCCGAATCGAAAAAAATCTAAATAATATCTAGGTGCCCCAAAGTCAAAAGAAAATGGCTCTGAATATACTGTCTTAGAAAAAATATACAATGTCTTATTCTACTCAGTTTTGAAGAGTATACACCATCTCCATATGCTCTTTCGAGTAAAGTACCGAAATTCTATATTTAAGCGAATCAAAAAAAATCTTAATATTATCTGGGAACCCCAATGTTAAAAGCAAAATTGCTCTGAATATTATCTGTCAGAAAAAATATACAATGCCCCTTTGTACTCTGTTTTGAAGTATATACACCAACTCAATATGCTCTCTCATTTAAAGTAAAGAAATTATAATTTTACCTGAATCGAAAAAATCTAAATATTATCTAGGCAACCCAAAGTTAAAGACAAAATTGCTCTGAATATAATGTGTCAGAAAAAATATACAATGCCCTATTCTACTCTCTTTAGGAGTATATAAACCAACTCAGTATGCTCTCTCATGTAAAATACCGAAATTAAAATTTTTCGTGAATTGAAAAAACTCTAAAAATGTTTAGGCATTCCAATGTTAAAGAAAAAATTGCTCTGAATATAATCTGTCAGAAAAAATATACAATGCCCTTTTCTACTCTGTTTTGGAGTATATACACCAACTCAATATGCTCTCTCATGTAAAATACCGAAATTCTAATTTGACGTGAATCCAAAAGAATCTGAATTATATTTAGGGCCCCAAAGTTAAAAGAAAATGGCTCTGAATATAGTCTGTTAGTCAAACTATACAATGCCTTATTCTACTTTGTTTTTGAGTATATACACCAACTCCATATGCTCTCTCATGTAAAATACAGAAATTCTATATTTAAGCGAATCGAAAAAAATGTAAATATTATCTAGGCTCCCCAATGATAAAGCAAAATTACTCTAAATATAATCGGTCAGATAAAATATACAATGACCTTTTCTACTCTGTTTTGTAGTATAGACACCAACTCAATATGCTCTCTCATGTAAAATACCGAAATTCTAATTTTACGTGAATCGAAAAAAATCTAAATTATCTAGGCACCTCAATGTTAAAAATAAAATTGCTCTGAGTATAACCTGTCAGAAAAAATATACAATGCCGTATTCTACTCTGTTTTGGAGTATATGTACGAACTCAGTATTCTCTCTCATGTAAAATACCGAAATTCTAATTTTACGTGAATCGAAAAAAATCTAAATATTATCAAGGCACCCCAATGTAAAAATAAAATTGCTCTCAAATAATCTGTCAGAAAAAATATACAATGCCCTTTTCTACTCTGTTTTGTAGTATATACACCGACTCAGTATGCTCTTGCATGTCAAATAACGAAATTCTAATTTTACGCGAATCGAAAAATATCTAAATAATATCTAGGCTCCCCAAAGTTATAAGAAAATGGCTCTGAATATAGTCTGTTAGAAAAAATTTACACAGCCTTTTTCTGTTCTGTTTTGGAGTATATACACCAACTCAGTATGCTCTCTCATGTAAAATACAGAAATTTTAATTTTACGTGAATCAAAAAAAATCTAAATATTATCTAGGCATCCCAATGTAAAAAACAAATTGTTCTAAATATAATCTGTCAGACAAAATATACAATGCCCTATTCTACTTTGTTTTGGAACATATACACCAACTCCATATGCTCTCTCATGTAAAATATAGAAATTCAATATTTAAGCAAATCGAAAAACATCTAAATATTATCTAGGCACCCCAATGTTAAAAGAATAATTGCTCTGAATATAATATGTCAGAAAATATATACAATGCCCTTTTCTACTCTGTTTTGTAGTATATACACCAACTAAATATGCTCTCTCATGTAAAATACCGAAATTTTAATATTATGTGAATCGAAAAAATCTAAATAATATCCAGGCACCCAAAACTGAACAGAAAATGGCTCTGAATATAGTCTGTTAGAAAAAAGATACAATGCCTTCTTCTAATCTGTTTTGGAGTATATAAACCAACTCAGTATGCTCTCTCATGTAAACTACTTAAATTCAAATTTTACATGAAACGAAAAAACACTAAATATTATCTATGCACGCCAATGTTAAAAACCAAATTGCTCTTAATATTATCTTTCAGAAAAAAGATACAATGCCTGATACTGCTGTGTTTTGAAGTATACACACGAACTCCATATGCTCTCTCAAGTAAAATACAGAAATTCTATATTTGAGCGAATTGAAAAAAAATCTAAATATTATCTAGGCACCCCAATGTTAAAAGAAAAATTGCTCTGAATATAATCTGCCAGAAAAAATATACAATGCCCTATTCTACTCTGTTTTGGAGTATATACACCAACTCCATATGCTCTCTCATGTAACATACCGAAATTCTAATCTTACGCGAATCGATAAAAATCTAAAAAATATCTAGGAGCCCCCAAGTTAACAGAAAATGGCTTTGAATATAGTCTGTTAGAAAAAATATACAATTCCTTACTCTACTCTTTTTTGGAGTATATACACCAACTCAGTATGCTCTCTCATGTAAAATACCGAAATTCAAATTTTACGTGATTTGAAAAAAATCTAAATATTATCTAGGCATCTCAATGTTAAAAGCAAAATTGCTCTGAATAAAATCTGTCAGAAAAAATATACAATGCCCTTTTCTATTCTGTTCTGTAGTATGTACTACAACTAAATATGCTCTCTCATGTAAAGTACCAAAATTCTAATTTTACGCAAATCGAAAAAATCTAAAAAATATCTGAGCGCCCCAAAGTTAAAAGAATATGGCTGTGAATATAGTTTTTTAGAAAAATATACAATGCCTAATTCTACTCTGTTTTGGAGTATATACACCCACTCAGTATGCTCTCTCATGTAAAATACAGAAATTCAATATTTACGTGAATAGAAATATTTAAATATTATCTAGGCACCCCAATGTTAAAAACAATATTGCTCTGAATATAATCTCTCAGAAAAAAAATACAATGCCCTATTCTACTCTGTTTTGGAGTATATACCCTAACTCCATATGCTCTCTCATGTAAAATACAGAAATTCTATATTTAAGTGAATTGAAAAACATCTAAATATTATCTAGGCACGCCAATGTTAAAAGATAAATCGCTCTGAATATAATGTGTCAGAAAATATATACAATGCCCTTTTCTACTCTGTTTTGGAGTATATACACCAACTCAGCATGCTCTCTCATGTAAAATACCGAAATTCTAATTTTACGGGAATCGAAAAAAACCAAAGTAATATCTAGGCACCCGATAGCTAATCGAAAATGGCTCTGAATATAGTGTTTTAGAAAACATATACAATGCCTAATTCTACTTTGTTTTGGATTATGTACACCAACTCACTATGCTCTCTCATGTAAAATACCGAAATTCTAATTTATGCGAATCGAAAAAAATCTAAATAATATCTAGGCACCCCAAAGTTAAAAGAAAATAGCTCTGAATATAGTCTGATATAAAAAATATACAATGCCTTAGTCTACTCTGTTTTGGAGCATATACACCAACTCCATATGCTCTATCATGTAAAATACCAAAATTCTAATTTTACGTGAATTGAAAAAAATCTAAATATTATCTAGGCACCCCAATGTTAAAAGCAAAATTGCTCTGAATATAATCTGTCAGAAAAAATACACAATGCCTTTTTCGACTCTGTTTTGTAGTATATACACCAACACAATATGCTCGCTCATTTAAAATACAGAAATTCTAATTTTACCTGAATTGAAAAAATCTAAATATAATCTACAAACCACAATGTTAAAAACAGAATTGCTCTGAATATAATCTGTCAGAAAAAATATACAATCCCCTATTCTACTCTGTTTTGGAGTATATTCACCAACTCAATATGCTCACTCATGTAAAATACAGAAATTCTAATTTTACGTGAATCGAATAAAATCTAAATATTATCTAGGCACCCCAATGTTAAAAACAAAATTGCTCGGTACATAATCTGTCGAAAAAATATACAATGACGTATTCTACTCTGTTTTTGAATATATACACCAACTCCATATGCTCTCTCATGTAAAATACAGAAATTCTATAATTAAACGAATCGAAATAAATCTAAATATTATCTAGGCACCCCAATGTTAACAGAAAAATTGCTCTGAATAGAATCTGTCATAAAAAATATACTACGTTGTTTTCTACTCTGTTTTCTTCTATATACACCAACTCAATATGCTCTCTCATATAAAATACCGAAATTCTAATTTTACATGAATCGAAAAAAATCTAAATATTATCTAGGCGCCCCAAAGTTAAAAGAAAATGGTTCTGAATATACTCTGTTAGAGAAAATATACCCTGCCTTATTCTACTGTGTTTTGGAGTATATATACGAACTCAGTATGCTCTCTCATGTAAAATACTGAAATTCTAACTCTACGTGAAACGAAAAAAATATAAATATTATCTATGCACCCCAATGTTAAAATAAAATTGCTCTAAATATAATCTGTCAAAAAAATATACAATGCCTTATTCTACTCTGTTTTGGAGTATATACACCAACTCAGTATGCTCTCTCATGTAAAATACCGAAATTTTAATTTTAGGTAAATCGAAAAAATTCTAAATATTATCTAGGCAACCCAACGTTAAAAGCAAAATTGCTCTGAATATGATCTGTCAGAAAAAATATACAATGCTCTTTTCTACTCTGTTTCGGAGTATATACACCAACTCAATATGCTGACTCATGTAAAATATCGAGATTCTAATTTTACGTGAATCGAAAATAATCTAAATAATATCTACGTCCACCAATGCTAAATGAAAATGGCTCTGAATATAGTCAGTTAGAGAAAATATACAATGCCTTTTTCTACTAGGTTTTGGAGTATATACACAAACTCAGTATCCTCTCTCATGTAAAATATCGAAATTCTAATTTTACGTGAATCGAAAAAATCTAAATATTATCTAGGCACCGTAATGTTAAAAACAAATTTGCTCTGAATATAATCTGTCAGAAAAAATATACAATTACATATTCTACTCTGTTTTTTAGTATCTACACCAACTCCATATGCTCTCTCATGTAAAATACAGCAATTCTATGTTTAAGCGAATCGAAAAAAATCTAAATATTATCTAGGGACCCCAATGCTAAAACCAAAATTGCTCTGAATATAATCTGTCAAAAAAAAAATCCAATGCACTTTTCTATTCTGTTTTGTAGTATATACACCAACTCAATATGCTCTCTCACGTAAAATAGGGAAATTCTAATTTATACGAATCGAAATAAATCAAAGTAATATCTAGGCGCCCCAAAGTTAAATGAAAATGGCTCTGAATATTGTCTGTTAGAAAAAATATACAATGCCATATTCTACTCTGTTTTGGAGTATATACTCCAACTCAGTATGCACTCTAATGTAAAATACAGAAATTCTAATTTTACGTGAATCAAAAAAAATCTAAATATTATCTAGCACCCGAATGTTAATAGCAAAATTGCTCTGAATATAATCAGTCAGAAAAAATATACAATGCCCTTTTCTACTCTGTTTTGTAGTATATACGCGAACTCAATATGCTCTCTCAAGTAAAATAACGAAATTTTAATTTTTCACGAATCAAAAAAAATTTAAATAATATCTAGGCGCCCCAAAGTTAAAAGAAATTAGCTCTGAATATAGTCTGTGTGAGAAAATATACAATGCCTTATTCTACTCTGTTTTGTAGTATATACACCAACTCAGTATGCTCTCTCATGTAAAATACCGAAATTCTAATTTTAAGTGAATGAAAAATAATCTAAATATTATTTAGGCACTTAAATGTTAATAGCAAAATTGCTCTTAATACAATCTGTCAGAAAACATGTACAATTCATTTTTCTACTCTTTTGTAGTATATACACCAACTCAATATTCTCTCTCATGTAAAATACCAAAATTCTAATTTTACGCGAATCGAAAATAATCTAAATAATATCTAGGCACCCCAAATTTAAAAGAAAATTGCTCTGAATATAGTCTGTTTGAAAAATATACAATTCCTTATATTACTTTGTTTTGGAATATATACACCAATTCAGTATGCTCTCTCATGTAAAATACCGAAATTCTAATTTTACGTGAATCTAAAGAAATCTAAATATTATCTAGGCACCACAATGTTAATAACAAAATTACTCTTAATATAATCTTTCAGTAAAAATATACAATGCCCTATTCTACGCCGTTTTGGAGTATATACACCATCTGACTCTGCTCTCTATTGTAAAATACAGAAATTCTATATTTAAGCGAATCGAAAAACATCTAAATATTATCTAGGCTCCCCAGTGTTAAAAGTAAAATAGCTCTGAATATAATCTTTCAGAGAAAATATACAATGCCCTTTTCTACTCTGTTTTGGAGTATATACACCTACTCAATATGCTCTCTCATGTAAAATACCGAAATTCAAATTTTAGGCGAATCCAAAAAAATCTAAATAATATCTAGGCACCCCAAAGTTAAAAGAAAATGGCTCTAAATATAGTCTGTTAGAAAAAATATACAATGCCTTATTCTCCTCTGTTTTGGAGTAAATACACCAACTCAGTATGCTCTCTCATGTACAATACTGAAATTATAAATTTACGTGAATCAAAGAAACTCTAAATATTATCTAGGCACCCCAAAGTTAAAAGCAAATTTGCTCTTAATATGGTCTGTCAGAAAGAATATACAATGCCCTCTTCTATCTTGTTTTGGAGTATATACACCAACTCAATATGCTCTCTCATGTAAAATACCGGAATTCTAATTTTACGCGAATTGAAAAATATCTAAATAATATCTAGGCGCCCCAAAGTTCAAAGAAAATGGCTCTGAATATAGTCTGTTAGAAAAAATATACAATGCAATATTCTACTCTGTTTTGGAGTTTATACATCAACTCCATATGCTCTCTCATGTAAAATACAGAAATTCTATATTTAAGCGAATCGAGAAAAATGTAAATATTATCTAGGCACCACAATGTTAATAACAAAATTCTGCTAAAAATAATCTGTCAGAAAAAATATTCAATGCCCTATTCTACTTTTTATTGGAGTATATACACCAACTCAATATACTCTCTCATGTAAAATACCGAAATTCTAATTTTACGCAAAACGAATAAAATCTAAATAATATCTAGGCTCCGCAAAGTTAAAAGAAAATGGCTCTGAATATAGTCTGTTAGAAAAACTATACAATGCCTTATTCTACTCTGTTTTGGAGTATATACACGAACTCAATATGCTCTCTCATGTAAAATACAGAAATTCTAGTTTTACGTGAATCGAAAAAAATCTAAATATTATCGAGGCAACCCAATGTTAAAAACAAAATTGCTCTGAATGTATTCTGTCAGAAAAAATATAAAATGCCCTATTCTGCTCTATTTTGGAGTATATACACCAACTCAGTATTCTCTCTCATGTAATATACCGAAATTCTAATTTTACATGTATCGAAAAAAATCTAAATAATATCCAGGCACCCCAAAATTAAAAGAAAATGGCTCTGAATATGTTGTATTAGAAAAAATATACAATGCCCTATTCTACTCTGTTTTGGAGTATATACACCAACTCAGTATGCTCTCTCATGTAAAATACCGAAATTCTAATTTTACGCAAATTGAAAAAAATTTAAATAATATCTAGGTGCCCCAAAGTTAAAAGAAAATGGCGCTGAATATAGTCTGTTAGAAAAAATATACAATACCTTATTCTACTCTGTTTTTTAGCATATACACCAAGTCAGTTTGCTCTCTCATGTAAAATACAGAAATTCTAACTTTACCTGAATCGAAAAAATCTAAATATTATCTAGGCACCTTAATGTTAAAAACAAAATTGCTCTGAATATAATCTGTCAGAAAAAATATACAATGCCCTATTTTACTCTGCTTTGTAGTATATACTCAAACTCAATCTGCTCTCTCATGTAAAATACAGAAATTCTATATTTCAGAGAATCGATTAAAATCTAAATATTATCTAGGCACCCTAATGTTAAAAGAAAAACTGCTCTGAATATAATCTGTCAGAAAAAATATACAGTGCCCTATTCTACTCTGTTTTGGAGTATATACAACAACTCCATAAGCTCTCTCATGTAAAATACAGAAATTGTATATTTAAGCGAATAGAAAAAAATCTAAATATTATCTAGGCACCCCAATGTTAAAACCAAAATTGCTCTGAATATAATGTCAGAAAAAATGTACAATGCCCTTTACTACTTTGTTTTGTAGAATATACACCAACTCAATATGCTCTCTCATGTAAAATACCGAAATTCTTATTTTACACGAATCGAAAAAAATCTAAATAATATGTAGGCGCCCCAAAGTTAAAAGAAAATGGCTCTGAATATTTTCTCTTAGGAAAAATATACAATGCCTTATTCTACTCTGTTTTGGAGTATAACACCAACTCAGTATGCTCTCTCATGTAAAATACAGAAATTCTAATTTTACCCGAATCGAAAAATTCTAAATATTATCTAGGCACCCCAATGTTAAAAACAAAATTGCTCTGAATATAATCTGTCCGAAAAAATATACAATGCCCTATTCCACTCTGTTTTGGAGTATATCTACCATCTCAGTATGCTCTCTCATGTAAAATACCGAAATTCTAAATTAATGTGAATCGAAAAAAATCTAAATATTATCTAGGCTCCCCATTGTTAAAAGCAAAATTGCTCTGAATGAAATCTGTCAGAAAAAACATACAATGCCCTTTTCTACTCTGTTTTGGAGTATGTACACAAACTCAATATGCTCTCTCATGCAAAATACCGAAATTCTAATTTTACGAGAATCGAAAAAAATCTAAATAATATCTAGGCGCTTCAAAGTTAAATGGAAATGGCTCTGAATATAGTCTGTTAGACAAAATATACAATGCCTTATTCTACTCTGTTTTCGAGTATATACACCAACTCAGTATGCTCTCTCCTGTAAATTTCTGAAATTCTATTTTTACGTGAATCGAAAAAAATCTAAATATTATCTAGGCACCCGAATATTAAAAGCAAATTTCTCTGAATATAATCTGTCAGAAAAAATATACAATGCCCTTTTCTACTCTGTTTTGGCGTATATACACCAACTCAATATGCTCTCTCATGTAAAATACCGAAATTGTAATTTTATGAGAATCAAAATAAATCTAAATAATATCTAGACGCCTTAAAGTTTAAAGCAATATTGCTCTGAATATAATCTGTCAGAAAAAATATACAATGCCCTTTTCTACTTGGTTTTGGTGTATATACACCAACTCAGTATACTCTCTCATGTAAAATACCGCAATCCAAACATTACTCTAAGTATCTCATTAATTGCACAAGACCCCCGCGATGTTGTTTTTAATAACTAGGGGATTACAGATGACATTACTCACGATATGACTGCAGCTGTTTGCCGGTCCTGTGATAATGTTTCTAATATCCAGAGAAGTAGAGGAGAATGTTTCTGCCCATAGGCAAATCCTCTGAATACGGCAAGAGGAGTACACAATGCTGTGGTATGGTCACTAATGTAAACAAGAAAACAATTATATTGAATTAAATATTGCAAGGTGTTAACCCCCCCTATAATTATTTTTCTAATTTCAAGTGGGTGAGGAGGACATTTTTGTCAAAATGGCGGAGGTGTAACTACAGCTATTGCCTACTATATAATAAAAAATGATAAAATTATTATTTACATATGATATGATTGCCAGTATCATATTACACCACATTTTCAAAATATCTGGGCCCCAGCGGCTGTGGGCCTGCGAGCCAAGCGACGGTGTTTCTATGCAACCATGTTGGGCTTTGCGGCTGCTACGGGCCCTTTGTGGTTTGTCTGGGGGCTGCTACGGGCCCTCTGGCGGTGGCTGTGGTAACATCCAGGGAGGGCCTGGCGGCTGCTACTGACACTCTGGCAGGGGCTATGGGCACAGCCACCTAACCAGGGGTCCCTACGTAGCCAGGGTGGAGCTGGAAGCTGCTATAGGCCCTTTGGCGGGAGGTGTGGGGATACCCTGCTCTTCACAGGTACACAGTTTGCACCTATTTCTACATGTGTAGATGGTTTACATAATGGGCACATATTTGTACATATGTACATATGTTACTATCACAATAAACATATATGTACATAATATGTGTACAATAAATATGTACTTTATACGTACCTAATATAAACAATATGTTCTTTTTGGTGATATTATGTGATATCTACATATTATTGATTATATATCTTATTGTGATAATATGTATGTTACCACTGAAATTTTTAGAAATGTACATAGAGTACACTTTATGTACCTATGCATTGTGTACACATTATAGAAATAAATAGGTACATATTTTACAGATTAGGTACATTTTTTCTACATGTGTATTTTGTACAAATATGTACAGCAGAGTAAATGTACAGACTATACCTATTTTATACATTTATTGTGATATGTCAATAAATGTACACATGAGTACATTCTGGGATATAATTTTTAGCATATTAGACAGGAATTAAACCGGTGACCAAAGTGGGTTTACACCCAGGTGCGGACATAGTTTATACATATACATGTTGTGCATATTATGTACTCATGTACAGAATGTACATGTCTACATTATATATACATAGGTGTACGCTGCATACATAGGTACATACTGTGCACACATTTGTACACGTGCATATATTGTACATCTGTACATAATGGGTACATGATGTACATGTGTACACATCATATCACAATAAATGTAAATATACATAATGTTTGCAATATGTACGTTTATATTATGTATTACGTTTATTGTGATTATATATGCTGTTGTGATATGATATCATTGTGACATTACAAATGTACATATTATACACATTATGTACCTATGCATTGAAAAAGATATTACTCCAAGTATCTGATAAAGCACACAAGACCCCCGTGATATTTTTTCTAATAACTAAGGGATTACAGATGACATTACTCACGATATGACTGGGGCTGTCCGCCGGTCCTGTGTTATTGTTCCTAATATCCAGAGAACGAGAGAATAATGTTGCTGCCCATAGGCAAATCCTCTGAATACGGCAAGAGGAGTACACTGTGCTCTGATATGGTCACTAATGTAAACAAGAAAACAGTTTTATTGAATTTAACATTGCAAGGGGTGAAACCCCCTTATGATTTCAATTCTAATGTCCAGGGGTGTGAGGATGACATTTTTGTCAATATGGCAGAGGTGTAACTAGAACTATTGCCTAGTATATCAAAAACAAGAATAACATCATTTCCATATGATATGGTCGACAGCATCATATTACACCACATTTTCAAAATAGCCGGGCACAGCGCCCTAGCCGGGGGGTCCCTAAGCAGCCAGCGTCAGCCTGGGAGCTGTTACGGGCCCTCTGTCAGGGAATGTGGTTACAGCTCCCTAGCCAGGGGGTCTTTAAGCAGCCAGGGTGGGCCTTGGGGCTGCTACGAGGGGGGCTGTGGTAATAGCCTCTTCTGCACAGGTACATAGTTTTATTTTATTTATTTATTTTTATTTTTTTTTGAGACGGAGTTTCACTCTTGTTACCCAGGCTGGAGTGCAATGGCGCGATCTCGGCTCACCGCAACCTCCGCCTCCTGGGTTCAGGCAATTCTCCTGCCTCAGCCTCCCGAGTAGCTGGGATTACAGGCACGCGCCACCATGCTCAGCTAATTTTTTGTATCTTTAGTAGAGACGGGGTTTCACCATGTTGACCAGGATGGTCTCGATCTCCTGACCTCGTGATCCACCCGCCTCGGCCTCCCAAAGTGCTGGGATTACAGGCTTGAGCCACCGCACCCGGCCTAGGTACATAGTTTTAATAATGAACACATATTGGTATAAGTGTACACATGGTGTTATGATAAATATATATGTACATATGTGCACAATACATATAGACCTAATGAGTATCTACTGTGTACAATATGTACTTTTTTGTGATATTACATGATATATATATATATTACTGTGATTATATGCGTTATTTTGATTATATATATTTTATCACTGGTATTTTAAGGAATGTGCATAGTGTACACATTATGTACCTATACATTGTTTACACATTATAGAAATATGTAGGTACATATTTTACAGAGTATGTACATTTTTTGTACATGTGCATTGTGTACACATATGTACAGCAGGGTAAATGTACAGATTGTACCTATTTTATACATTTATTGCAATATGCCAATAAATGTACACACTATTACTACATTCTGAATTATTATATTTTGTATATTAGATAGAAATTTCTCCGGTTACCAAAGTGGTTGTACACCCAGGTGTGTACATCGTTTATATGTGTACATATTGTGTATAGAATGTACTCGGGTACAGAAGGTACATATCTACATTATATGTACACATGTGTAGTGTACATATGTACATACTGTACCCACATATGTACACTTGCATATATTGTGCATCTGTACATAATGGGTACATGATGTACATGTTTACATATCACAATAAATGTAAATGTACATCTTGTTTGCAACATGTACATTTATATTGATATTACATATTACATGTGTATTGTGATTTTATATGCAGTTGTGATTATATAACATTGTGATATTACAATAAATGTACATATTGTACACATTATGTGCATACCTATTGTGTGCACATTTTGTACATATATTCGTACAAATGATACAGTTTATGTACATTTATTGTACATCTGTATTGTGTACATGTGTGTACATCACAGTCAATGTACATATGTTACATACTCTGTACATTGAGTGTAATATCCCAATAACTCTACACATTATGAGTTTTTTCCGGGTTATGACTTTTAGTATATTAGATAAAAATGACCTCCAATATCACAGTGGGTATATACCCATGTGTTTCTATTTTGTGATATTATCCATCATATCCTAAGTAGGTATTTCTCTCACAATGAAAGAAGGTGTACACTCTGTGATTGTTCCAATATTATAGGCAAAGTGCAACGCTTCTGCGATGTAGTTCCTAATATCCCAGGGACAGAGGATGAGTATACTCTTAATATCGCAGGAAGTGTACACCACCACTGTAGTATTGTTTCTAATATCCAGAAACTAAAAGGATATTACTCCAAATATCTCCAAAAGCACACGAGACCCCCGTTACATTGTTCTTAATAACTAGGGGATTACAGATGACATTGCTCACCATGTGACTGGCGCTGTAAGCCGGTCCTGTGATATTCTTCCTAATATCCAGATAAGGAGAGAAAAATGTTGCTGCCCATAGAGAAATATTCTGAATAGTGCAAGAGATGTACACCGTGCTCTGACATGGTCACTAATGTAAACAAGAAAATAATTATATTGAATTAAACATTGCAAGGGGTGAAACCCTCCTATGCTTTCAATTCTAATGTCAATGGGGTGAGGATGACATTTTTGTCAATATGCCAAATGTGTAACTAGAACTATTGCCTAATATGTAAAGAACCACAATAACATTATCATTTCTGTGTGATAGGTTGCCAGTATCATATTACACCACATTTTCAAAATAGCCGGGCCCCAGCAGCTGTACCCACAGCCCCCTAGCCAGGGGGTCTTTAAGCAGCCAGGGTGGGCATTGAGGCTGCTACGAGCAGAACTGTGGTGATAGCCTGCTGTGCATAGGCATGTAGTTTGCACCTATTTCTGCATGTGTACATGGTTTAAATAGTAGGCACATATTTGTATACGTGTACATACGGTGTTATCATGATACATATATATTTTCATAATATGTGCACTATACATATGTACCTAATACATACCTAATGTGTACAATACGTACCTTTTGGTGATATTACACGACATATATGTATTAGTGTGATTATATATCTTACTGTGATTATATATATTTTATCACTGATATTTTAAGGAATGTGCATAGTGCACACATTATGTACCTATGCATTGTGTACACATTATAGAAATATATAGGTACATATTTAACAGATTATGTACATTTTTTGTACATGTGCATTGTGTACACCTATGTACAGCAGAGTACATGTACAGATTGTGCCTATTTAATACATTTATCACAATACGACAATAAATGTACACACTATGACTACATTCTGGGATTTTATATTTAGTATTTTAGATAGAAATCTCTCCGGTTACCAAAGTGGGTATACACCTATATGTGTACCTAGTATATACATGTACATATTGTACATACTGTGTACTCCTGTACAGAAGGTACATATCTTCATTATATGAACATATGTGTAGTGTACATATGTACATACTGTGCACTTACGTACACGTGTATATACCGCAAATCTGCACGTGTGCATGATGTACATGTGTACATATCGTAATATCACAATAAATGTAAATGTATATAATGTGTGCAATATGTACATTTATATTGATATCATGTATTATATGTGTATTGTGATTATATATGCTGTTGTGATTATATGAAATCATTGTATTACAATATATTTACATATTGTACACATTATGTACATACCTACTGTGTACACATTATGTACATATAAATGTAATATTGTACAAATTATGTACATTTTTTGTACATCTGTATTGTGTACACATATGTACATCACAGTCAATGTACATAAGGTACATATTTTGTACGTTGATTGTAATATCCCAATAAGTGTACACATTATGAGTATATTCTGGGATATGATTTATAGTATATAAGAAAAAAGTTTCTTCCAATATCAATGTGGGTATACTCGCATGTGTGTCCATTTTGCTGTACCTTCTATTAATCTTTGCCATTGAACATGATAGTGAGAGGTGGTTCTTTTCTCTAACAAGGTTTTCTGTTAATATAACTCAACTCTACTACCTTGTGGCCTCTGTATCTTCCATTGTAAATTGTAATTACCTATAAAAGAGAATATTTTGACATCACGCATCTACCTCTTGGATCCATCAGCCAGAGGCCTAAAATAAAAAAGACATTCACCCCACGAATGGTTATATAGTGGTTGACAACCCCACTTTCTTCTAGGTAAATAATATCCTCTCTTTAACAGTAGCTACTTACAAGATTTGTGCATAAAGAATGTGACTTTTTATCAGTATCTAGTTTATTCTTACATAAATTTCTAAAATACTGAGAGAATATTCTGATCATTGGTTATATACTATTTTAATTTAATTTTTTCCTCTCAAATTTTATCTTAACTGCATACTCTACCCTGTTTATAAGACTGCCCTATGGTTAAATTTAGTAGCTAGTAAATTATCCTGAGCACACAGAACAATTCTTTTTGTAATCAACTCTGAAACATCATTGAAAGAGCAAGGATATGGGAATTAGATTTATCTGGCTTTTATTTCTGGTACTTACTTGCTCTCTGACCTTGGGCAACTTATGTATTGCTCTGAGTCTCATCTTCTTCATCTGTAAAATGATCATAGTAATACCTAATTCATATGCAGCTTGGAAATGTGTAATTTAGTGATTGATATAAAGTTCCTGATACAATTTCTGACAAAATAATAGACACCCCACGAGAGATAACCATAACAATCAGAGTTTATATTCACATTAACTGGGATAAAATTGATCTGAAAATACAGCATAAAAAGGCAGCCAAAAATTCACAAGCATATATTTCGCTTGCCTTTTTATACAGATCTGGAAAAGTTCTCATCATTATCTCATCCATTGCCTGCAGCACGATCCTTCCAAAACTCCTCCTAAGACCGTCTGCCAAGGTGGAACACACTGAACCGCATGTGACTCTGCCTTTTCTGACTATTTTTGCAAGATTTTTCTCATAGAGTATTATTAACAGAAAATGGGGCTGTTATCAAGGTGACTAGGAATGGTGCATTCTCAGTTCAGGCTCTGATGGAATGTCTACTTGATCTGGTGCAACTCCAGCTGTGCTCTTGGCTTTCCTCACTTTTGTGGTTCCGAGAAAGCAAATATTCTCCCATGGCTTCCTTATTTTGTCTTTCTCCATGAGGTCTCATTCAAGTATAAACATTCCCTTCAATTTTCTCAACTCATTTTATATTGTCTGAATAACCTTGATAATTTTCCCTTTCCTAAAGCTATAGACCTTCTTTTTGTGTGTAAGAACAGATTACTCACAAATGTTTACTGTCCGCTAAACATTTATGTGTAATCAGTCCTTAATTCTACACACAAAATATCATCTCTACCAACATTTTACAACTATAGTCTTTCTATAGAGAACTATGAAAGGAACTTGCTCTAAAGGAGAAACTTCCAGAGCTAAACCAAGGGTCTGACAATTGTTAACAATATGTTATTCAGTAAAAATATTTTTTCAGTTAACAGAGAAGAATGCCATGGACAAAATGGCAAAACAGAACTTTTCAGCACTTATTCCTTCACAGAAACATCAATTTGAACAGCAATCCGTGCATCAAAGTGTCTTCAAAAGAGACAAGGAATCCAGGTGAGAGGTTATAGCACGTTTGTGGAGTAGAAAAGTAAGAAAAACGGCATAAAATAGAGTATAAAAGAGAGTTTTCTATTATCTGCATTACCCCGCCCCTAAACCTGGGTAGTGCAGCATGGAAAGAGATACCATGTATGTGCAGAGAGGAGAGTAAATGTAACACCTGACTTCAACATCAACTCCAATGCCAGGCACAATTCAGTGAACTCAACACCAGGCAGGTTTCTATAGCCACAGGCTATGGTACAGACCCTGTCAACCCAAGCTCCAGGCCTTCCCCTATGGCTCTAATATCTAATGCCTCCAACCTCCATGGCTCCTATCGACATAGGCTCCAGGCCTTCGCCACAACCAGGCCATTTATGGCTTCCCCGGCTCCACACTGGTTACTATAGACTCGTAAGTGCCTGGATAAACAAACCTCTACATCGACACAGTGGAATATTATTCAGCAATGAAAGCAATCATCTTTGAATGTGGCTTTTGTTGCAGAAAAAAAGCACGTGAGCTATGAAGCCATTAAAAGACATAGAGGAAACTCAAATACATACTACTAAGTGAAAGAAACCAACCTCAAATGACCACTTACTATATGAATCCAACTATATGACATTCTGGAAAAGGCAAAACTATAGAGACATCAAAACGTTCAGTGATTGCTGGGGGTTGAAAAGTGGGGAAGGATAAATGGGCAGAGCATAGAGGATGTTTAGGGCAATGAAACTACTCTGTGTGTTACTATAATGGTAGACACATGCCATTACACCCTTGTCAAAACTCACTGAATATACGACAGCAAGAATGGTCCCTAATGTCAATTATAATCTATGGGTGACAGTGATAAGTCAATGTTGGTTCATCCATTGTAACAAATGTACCTCTCTAGTGAGGAAGGCTGATAGTAGAGGAGGCTGTGCATTTGGGGAGGTGGGAATGTAGGAACTCTCTGTACTTTCCACTATGCCTCACTATTCACTTTACACTGCTCTAAAAATAAAGCGTATTTTAAAAAAGATTGAGCTGTTGATATAAGCCCAATGTCTACTTTGACGTCCAGAAATGTTTCTTTTAAAACGCTAATACACCATTTCCTGGAAGAAAATATTTGTTAACAAATTCTTTTCTAGAACAATTATTTTTGTGGGTGTTCCTGTCACAACTATACATAAAAATCAGAATATGCAGCAACATCTTGATACTCTAAAAACACAATACCAAGAACGTTAAGAAAATCATTTCTAAATTTGATCTAAGCCAAAATGTGGAGAAGCAAAAGGGAAGAAAATTATTTCTGTATAATGAGATTATAGGTTGTTTCTCCGAACTCCTCTACAGTTTTCAGTATTTTCCAACTTCTATCATGGAGATATATAAATATAGAAGGAGATATGTAGATATATACTCATTAGATATATATTTATATATAATAAACAAACAGATACCGTTTTTATTTTTTATTATTTATTTATTTTTTGAGACGGAGTTTCGCTCTTGTTTCCCAGGCTGGAGTGCAATGGCGCGATCTTGGCTCACCACAACCTCCACCTCCTGGGTTCAGGCAATTCTCCTGCCTCAGCCTCCTGAGTAGCTGGGATTACAGGCACGCGCCACCAAGCCCAGCTAATTTTTTGTATTTTTAGTAGAGACGGGGTTTCACCATGTTGACCAGGAAGGTCTCGATCTCTTGACCTCGTGATCCACCCGCCTCGGCCTCCCAAAGTGCTGGGATTACAGGCTTGAGCCACCGCGCCCGGCCTACAGATACCATTTTTAAAAGATATATTTATGTATTTTATATATTTATATAATATATACATGTTCATATATACATCATGTTATCACCATTATGGATATAAAGAAGGACATTAAAATAGTGAAAAGATTAAAATAAAATGTACCAAAATGGAAACAGTGATTTAACTCTGCCTAGCTTTATGTGATTAAACAAGGTATTTTTCAAATCTATTTTTCTTTGCTTTCTAGAGGCTTTATAATAAATCTATATTTTTATATTTAAAAGCCTAATTTTTATTAAACAAATAAATATTCAGCAACACTGTCTTTAGAACATTTTTTAAATCAACTTGAGCATGAAGAAAATGTTATGACTATGGTGGTGAGCATTTTGAAAGATTAGCAGAAGCAGGGATAATGTGACATTTAGCTGATCTTTCAAGGGAAGCTAGACAAATGACACTTTTCGAAAAGAAAATAGTAACTAGTGTTGAAACATGGTATCGCCAGTATGATTAAGAAGGAAAGTGTCAACTTCTTCTGTGGAAAATCCTAACATTACCAAACGTAAGAAGGCAAATACTTCAACAACAGAAATGAAAAATATCTTGATTCATTTATTTAACACTTTTTTAGAGTTTAATCCCAAAAAGTCTATTTTGAAGAAAAAAAAAATCTTACTCGTGTATATTACCCTTTGCAGTGAACTGGCCAAATAAGTCTATCCAAGGTACGTTGAATACCGAGCATGCTGGAAACATTTTTATTTACATCATCTCTAATCCCTACAACAATAGTGCAAGGAAAGGTTTAACATCTTCTTTTTACAGAGAGGAAAGTTGAGGCTCAAAGAGGTATAGTAGCTCATTTAACATTACACATCTAATACGTGGTGGAGGTGGGACCTATACTTACATCTGTCAGACCTTAAAGTCTGTGTTCTTCTTTCTACCTCTCTGCCTCAGTCCAACAATTGGGATCTTTGCCATGATGCCTCACGAGTTCACGAGGCGCTTTTCAGGAAGTTTTTGACTCAGACTTTATCACTCAGCAAGATACCTCAACTAATTTACAAAATGTGACTTGAAAAGCAGGTTGTAATTCCAAAAGCAAAAATCCAACCACAAAAGATAAAGTCTTAATCAGTTGAGCTTTACAGAAGGAAGTAATGTAGGTAGTAAGGGCACTTTCGGAAATGTCTGGAATTAGAGGAGTCGATGTATCACCTGTTAGAAATTGTACTCGCTTGGTAGCAAAATTTTTCTTGTGTTCACTTAAAATAATAGTCCTGTTGTTTTAAAACCAACGCACAGTCAGAGGGTGACTTGGTTTATTTTTTATTCTCTTTGCCTTCTTGTTTTAAGAATGGATTTTTCCTAAATTCTAATTATTATTGTAACTTACATAAGTGCAGCCGATTTTGCTTTTAAGGATAAAACTACATTTAAGTAGCTTTGTCTGGATTATCAAAACCAGGCCCTGAAGAAGTGAGTTCCTAAAGGGTAGGAACTTTGCTTATGTCTATATCTCAGTTGTGTTAAACAGAATAACTGGTGCAAATTAGCAAATGATGCACTGAGGAATCATAGAACAAAAGACTTTATGAAGAACTAAGTTTCAGATTCAGGGTGACGCTAAGGAGCTAGTGTACCAGAGGATGGTATGCCTTCTGCAATCACAAAAGCAGCATTCAGTCTGATCTGGGCTCTAAGAAGTGCTCCTTGAGACCTGACATTTTATCCTAACACTGCCACTAGCAGGTTAAGTCAGAAAGAGTTCACTTCCCAGAGATTTCGATTTCTGATTTCCAAATCAGCACAATGAGAAACTGAAAAGAAGGAAAGAGGAAAAAAAGAGAGGGTCAGAGATCCCTCCTGCTTGTACAATGCCACGATTTGGACACAGGGTTTGGGCAACCATGGCCCATCCACCAATTCCTGCCTGTCGTCTCTTGTCAGACAGCTCATGAGCCACGAATGTGAAAGAATTCAAAAAAGTAACAATATCTTGGGACATGTCAACAATTATATAAAATGCAATTTTCAGTTCTCATAAAAGTACTTTGGAACTCAGCCCCACTCCTTTATTACCCATTTCTATGGCTGCTTTCACACCACAACCACAGAGATAAGTAGCTGTGACAGAGACCATATGGGCTGCCAAGCCTAAAATATTTACTGCCTAGACCTTTCCAGAAAAAAAAAAGGATTGCTGATCTGTTACACAATCAAGCAAGCGATCACCTGAGAACATTAAAATCTGTGTCTAGGACAAATGGGGCCTATAAAAACTAGGGAATAATCTTCCCCACTACTTATGCAAGAACATTCACCCTTGAGAGAGCAGGCTACATGGCTTGGCAGCACTACTGCCACCAGTCCAGACTTCCCCTCACCTGTGCCCTATAAGTGACCAGCATTTCTAGGCATTCGTGGAGCAGCGGGGTGCATTCTTATGTCTGGGCCCACGCCTTCCCTTCCTCCTGCTTCCTCACATTCTATTTTCTGAGTGGTTGTCAAAGGAACGCTGAATTTTGCTGTCACTTTTTCAGACCCCAATTCCACTTATGACAGTCTTGGTACCAGGAAGCATTCTGAGCTCCTATCTCATCACCACAACCGCCTGCTTCTCACTTAGTCCAGACGAGCTTGCCATAGTGCACTTGCTTTTTAATCGCCCTCTCTCTTCTTGCCTTCACCTCCTCTCCCTCCCTCTCTCCCTGGCTCTTTCTGTCACACGGGTGTGTGCACATACACAAGTTCCGATTAGATAAAGAAGAAACACTTTTTAAGTTTCTTTCTAGGCCTAATAGAAAATTCTTTTTTTTTTTTTTTTTTTTTTACAAAAACAGAGCTGTTTTTTTCCATTGCAAAAGTGTGGGTGTCCTTCCTTTTGGAGAGTAACAATCATTTTCTACATGGCCTTCTGACACATTGCATGTTGTACATATGTGTGTGTGCACATGTGCATATGAGTGTTAGAGTGTGTGTGTGTAGCAGGGAGGAAAGAGATGAAGGAGAGTGTGTATGTGCATGTTGGTTCATATGAGTGTGAGTGTGTGCATGAACGTGCCTGTGTGTGTGCACATGTGCATGAGCATGCTTGTATTTGCGTATGAGAATGTGCATGTGAGAGAGAAAGAAAGAATGCATGTATGTGTGAATGTGTATGTGTGTGCATAGCAGGGAAGAAGGGGATGAAGGAGAGTATGCTAAAAAGAGAACACCTCAGAACAGTCAAATAAAAGATTCCATATCAACATCATATCTTGTTAAAATACAGGATTCCCAAGTCAGTCACCTTCAAGCTGGAAGCCTGGAGTGTAAAAAGAGTGGGTGTTCTTCTCTGACAACTTATTGTCTAAGACAATTTTATGATCAAAAATATATTCGAATAAAAGTACCTGAGAAAAGTACATAAAGAGAATATAGCAAAATGTTAACAATGGTTTTCTTTGGGTGAGAGGAAGAAGAGTCAGGTTGTGGTTGATCTGTTTCTTTTAGTTCAACTATTCTGCATTCCTCACTTTTAAATTTTGGATATTAAGCTGGAGAGAAAGAACATGAATATAAAGATGAATTCGCTGAATGGAGCAACGAATGCTGAGTTAGCCAAAAATGTATGGCTACCTTCTATATCTAATTATCTGAGGGCAAATCAGAAAACACCACTTTCAGAAAATTTTTTTTTTTTTTAGAAATGAAGTTTCGCTCTTGTTGCCCAAGCTGGAGTGCAATGGCACAATCTCGGCTCACCGCAGCCTCCGCCTTTTGGGTTCAGGCAATTCTCCTTCCTCAGCCTCCCGAGTAGCTGGGATTACAGGCACGCACCACCATGCCCAGCTAATTTTTTGTATTTTTAGCAGAGACAGGGTTTCACAATGTTGACCAGGATGGTCTCGATCTCTTGATCTTGTGATCCGCCCACCTCGGCCTCCCAAAGTGCTGGGATTACAGGCTTGAGCCACCGCGCCCAGCCAGAAATTTTTTAAAATGTGTTTTACATTATTTTCCCTTTCAGCCTAAGGACTAAAAATTGAACACAACTGGATCTGCGCCATTGCCTCAAAGATTCTTAGCCTAGTTCCAGATCCATTGTCTGGACACTCCTGCCTTTTAGACAGAAAACAGGGCTAAATTCCTATTGACTTCCAAATACACAGACCCACAGATTTGTCACAGTAGCCTCTCTCTCTCACCCTGTCTCTGTCCGTCTGAGTCTCTCTTTCTTTCTCTCTCTCTTCCCTCACATCATCCCCAAATCAGAATGCATATATAAAAATTTGATTAACTGAAACATAGAATGATCAAGATTTTACTACAAGAGGAATACACAGACTTCAGCTAAGATGTTTGGTTGAATACCTGCATATGCCTTCACTCCATCATTAAACCACATTAACACGGGATGATTAAAAATAAATAAACCAACAAAGATAAAAAGAAAATAAAGACAATCCCTTCAGCATATAGAAAACTGGCAAGCAGAAGCTGTCAGTGACACCTGACAGTAGACCCAGAGATGCTAAATCCCAAGCCAGTGGCAGGAAGGCAACCAGGATCCCCAACGGTTCAAGAGTTGGCAGCTAAATCTACCTAGGGAATTTATGTTTCAGTAGTAGGTAGATCCCAGATCCTCTCCCTAGAATCGGTGCCTGCATCCCACGGTGGTGGCAGGGTGGAGGTTTCCTCTCTATACAGTAAAATTTGGTGTCTCTAGGCAGGAGCTCTCTAGACACAAGTGCTTAAATGTACACACTGAACACTGAGATCCTCCAGGTTTTCCTACCACTGAGTTCCAATGAGGGTGGCAGATACACTTGGTCAGAAGTTAAGATGATTTTTCTCTAGAGAGAATCTCTCTTGCTCAAGAAGAAAAGGTCTGACCCAGCAAGACCACCCCCCACAAAATGTTACAATCACAGAACTTCCATCAGCTTTTAGCTTTTCAGTGCTCCATTTTTTTCTAACAGACACAGACAGCTAAGGGTCACCAGGCATCTGAGCAAAGCTTCTAACATGAATGGCCGAGACCAGAGCAAGAAGACACATAAATGCAGCCTGAATGAGGACTGTGCTAGGAGATAAGACCTTCTGAAACCCATATGAATGTTCTCGAAGAGATAAAAGTGTTACCATTTTCATGAAACAAGAACCAAATTTAAAGAAAAAGTAAACGCTTAGAAATTAAAAATATGACAGCAGAACTTGTGAAAAATTCTTGTTAGAATAGTAAGACAACAAAGTTGAGTAGATGAACCTTATGTCTTCCAGAAATAGCGATAAGAAAAAAGTTGAAATCCGGAAGAAAATTTGAACAGGTTCAACACTAAAATGATCAGAATTCCAAAGACAGAAATAGAGACAGACAGAGAGAGAGAAAAAAGAACAGACACACGCAGCAAATAAGAAAGAGAGAGATAAACCCTAACACAGTAATTGCTGGAGACTACAACACCCAACTTTCAGCACTGGACAGATCTTCCAGACAGAAAACCAACCAATCAACATGAAATTTAATCTTTACTACAGACCAAATGGAACTGATATTCAAGGAACATTTCATCCAATGACTGCAGAATACACATTTTTTCAACTCAACACATAGATCATTCATAAGTATAGAAGTTACCTTAGGTCACAAAGCAAATGCAATCACATTTGAAATCAGGACTAAGAAATTCATTCAAAACCATACACTTACATGGAAACTGAGTAACTTGCTCCTGAATGACTCCTGGGTAAATCATGACATTAAGGCAGAAATCAAGAAGTTTAAGAAGTTCTTTGAAAGTAATGAGAACAAAGGTACAACTTACCAGAGTTTCTGGGATGCAGCTAGTCAAGTAGTGTTGAGAGAAATTTATAGTACTAAATGCTCACATCGAGAAGTGAGAACTCGGGACAGCTGCGGTGACTCACTCTTGTAATCTCAGCACTTTTGGAGGCCAAGGCGGGCAGATTACAAGGTCAGGAGTTTGAGACCAGCCTGACCAACATGGTGAAACCCCATTCTACTAAAAATACAAAAATTAGCTGGTGTTGTGGCACATACCTGTAATCCCAGGTACTCAGGAGGCTGAGGCAGGAGAACTGCTTGAACCCAGGAGATAAATGTTGCAGTGAGCCCATATCACACCACTGCACTCCAGCCTGGTTGAGAGAACAACACTCCATCTCAAAAACAAAATTGAGATCTCAAGTTAACTACCCAACATCACAATTAAAAGAATTAGAAACCCAAGAGCAAAGAACACCCTCAAAGCTATGCTGAATGGGAGTGGGGAGAGAGGGCATCTTTATCTTGTGCCAATTTTTAAGGGGAATGATTTTAGATTTTGTCCATTCAGTATGATGCTGGCTGTGGTTTTGTCACATGTGGCTCTTATTATTTTGAGGTATGTTCCTTCAATACCTGGTTTATTGAGAGTTTTTAACACACATGAAAGTTGAATTTTATCAAAAGCTGTTTTTGCATCCATTGAGATAATCATGTGGGTAATTTTTTTCTTTAGTTCTGTTTATGTGACGATGACATTGATCAATTTGCATATGTTAAACCAAACTTGCATCTCAGGGAGGGTGGTTGTGACCAGGAATTGATCAGTTTCTTCTAGATTTCTCAATTTTTTCAGGTTCAGTGGCTCACATCTGCAATCTCAGAACTTTGGGAGGTCAAGGTGGATTGATCACCTGAGATTGGGAGTTCAAGACAAGATGGATCAACATGGAGAAACCCCATGTCTACTAAAAATACACAATTAACCAGACATGGTGGCACATGCATGTAATCCCAGCTACTCAGGAAGCTGAGGCAGGAGAATAGCTTGAACTCAGGAGGCAGAGGTTGCACTAAGCCGAGATCTCACCATTGTCCTCCAGCCTGAGCAACAAGCACAAAACTTCATCTCAAAATTAAAGAAAAAAAAGTGCCTACAGTTGTACATCATATTCTGTGAGGGTGGTGTGTATTTCTGTGGGGTCAGTGGTAATATTGCCCTTATTGTTTTTGATGGTGGTTATTTGAATCTCTTCCCTTTCTCCTTCATTGGTCTAGCTTCAAGTTTATTATTTTTTAACCAGTATGATTTTAATAGACCAGTTACTGGGTAGTAAATTGAAACATACAGAGTGCCATCTCCAAGAGCAGTCATGATTTCATTTGGGTTCTTGAAAAATGTTAAGAAGTAGGTTGAGTTTTATTATTTTTTTCAGAAAACCAGCTTTTGAAAAATTTATGTGGAACCAAAAACAGCCAAGGCAACCCTAAGCAAGAAGAGCAAAGCTGGAAGCGACACGCTACCAGACTTCAAATTGCATTACAGGGCTACAGGAAACAGCAGCATAGTACTGGTACAAAAACAAACACATAGACTAATGGAACAGAATAGAGAATCCAGAAACAAAACCAAGCTTCTACCACTATCTGATCTTTGGCAAACTTAACAAAAACAATCAAGGGGGAAAAGATTCTCCCTATTCAATAAACGATGCCAGGATAACTGGATAGCCATATGCAAAAGACTGAAACTAGACCCCTTCTTTACATTACATACAAAAATTTGCTCAAGATAGATTAAACACTGATATGTAAAACCAAAAACTATAAAAGCTCTGCAAGACACGAGACAATGCCATTCAAAACGTAAGCACAGGCAAAGATTTCATCATGAACATGCCAAAAGAAAAGGTAACAAAAGCAAAATTGAAAACTGGGGTCAAATTAAAATGAGAAACTTTCACACAGCAAAATAAACTATCACCAGAGAAAACTGACAACCTACAGAATGTGAGAAAATGTTTGTAAACTATGCATTCCACAAAAATCTAATATCAAACATCGGTAGGGAAATTCAATTTACAAGAGGAAAACAAACAACTCATAAAATGGTGGGCAAAGAACATAAACAGACACTTTTAAAACAAGACATATATGCAACAAGCAATCATATTAAAAAAGCTCAACGTCACTGATTATTAGAGAAATGCAAATGAAAATAATAATAAGATACCATCTCACACCAGTCATAATGGCAATTATTAAAGCAAAAAAAAAAAAAACAACACATACTGGCAAGGTTAGAGAGAAAAACAACACTTACACACTGTATTCGGGAATGCAAATTAGTTCTGCCATTGTGAAAAAGTGTCATGATTCCTCAAAGACCTAAAGAGTGAAATACCATTTGATTCAGCAAACCTAGTAATGGGTTACTAGGTATGTACCCAAAGGAATATAAATCCTTCTGTTATAGAGACATGTGCACGCATATGTCCATGGCAGCACTGTTCACAATAGCAAAAATATGGAATCAAGCTAAATGCCCATCAATGGTAGACTGGATAAAGAAAATGTGGTACATATACAACAAAAAACACTAGGCAGCCACAAAAGAATGCGATCGTGTTCTCTTCGGGACATAGATGAAGCTGGAGACTATTATTCTTAGCAAACTAACGTAGGAACACAAAATCCAAATACCAGATATTTTCACTTGCAAGTGGGAGCTAAATGATGAGAACATCAGGAACATACAACAGGCGGAAGAACAACACACACTAGAGCCTTTCAGAGAGTGGAGAATGAGAGAAGGAAGAAGATCAGGAAAAACAACTAAATGGGACTAGGCTTAATACCGGAGTAATGAAATGATCTGTACAACAAACCTCATGACAGACTTTACCTAAATAACAAACATGTGCTTGAACCTTTGGACTTAAATAAAAGTTAAAAAAAAAAAGGCAACTTCTCAAGTTGAATAACATAACCTCCTAGGTTTAAACACATGAACACAAACTCACACCAAGGAACACTGTCTTGAAAATCTGCAATATATGACAAAGGAAAATAGCTCTCCTAAGTTTTCAGAAAAGTTTTTTAAAAAACAGTATTTACAAAGAATCAGAAATCAGAATGATTTCAGGCTTCTCAACAGCATTACCAGAAGCCGGGAAATAATGGAGTAGTATCTTTAAAACTTGAATGGGAAATTATTTTCAATCAAAAATTCTATGCCCCACCAGTCATGTAAGTGTAAGAAGAAATAAAGTCATATTTCAGAACAATTGGCTTCAGTGTATCCTTGCTTGAATAAGTTACTGGAGGATACAGTCCACAAACAAGAGATTCAGGGCACGGGGCAGTGCAAAACAACAGAGTGGGTTTGTATTTGTATTGAAAAGACAGCAGCATTCAAGAGTTATGGAATACTGGAGGAGGAGTTTTCTCCAGCATCCCTGGAGCCCACACCTCTCATTTCCACATTCCTATGTCCCATTGCTGCCCATGAATTCTGATCACCTATTCCTTTGATAGAGGTATTTCTCTCACCGATTAGCTGTAGTCAAGTGGCTCTTTCTTGGGCTACAGGACGAAATCTATTGCTTTTCATTAAACATCAATTTGATTAACTTAGGCTTAAGGTCCGCATTATGCCATCAGCTGTACGTTCTTGGGAAGACATCTACTCACAAACTGGTTAAGGAACGTGGACCTCCTACCTCTGACTTGTGTGATTCTAAGCAAGCTATTTAGCACCCTCTCATCTGTGAAACAAACATAAAGTTCTTATCTTGGGCTCCACAAACAGAAAGTGTTGAACAAGAACAGTTTCTTCTCCTCCAAGGCCAGACCATATGGAGGACCCTAAGACAGCCACAGCCTTGGTCAGTAGGACAAACACAGGGTTCAAATTGCACCATTAAAACTGTGGCCAAACGTTTGCTCTGCCTCTGAGTCACTCACTGTCATAAGGCTCTACCAGTTCCCATTCCATATAGAAAGTGGGCTTTTGTTGGTTTTTGTTGTGTTTTTCAAGAGATGGAGTCACCCAGGCTGGAGTACAGTGGCATGACCATAGCTCACTGCAGCCCCAAACTCCTGAGCTCAAGTGACCTTTCTGCCATGGCCTCCTGACAGAAGCTGGGCCAACAGGGCAGCAGGTATGCATCCCCACACCCAGTAATTTTTTTTTTGAGAGATGGGGTACCGCTATGTTGCCCAGACTGCTCTCAAATTCCTGGCCTGAAGCAATTTTCCCATATTAGCCTCCTAAATTTCTAGGATTACAGGTGTGAGCCACTGTGTCCAACAGGTGTTCTTAAGTGCAATTTCCACACTGCTATTCTGAAGAAGGGCAAGAAGCAAAGAGACCCTCCTTGAAACATAGAAAATAAAAGCATTCACTATTAAGTGGAGGCAGAGTTGATGATCAGCCAAAACTACTTCAACTGTAATCCAGAAGTCCCATTGATACAGGAGTTCTAAGGAAATTATTTCGTCAGAGATTGAAAGTAAGGAAGTCTTTGGTAAGGTTTCCCTTTGAATAAAAAGCAGCCCCAAAACCATTTCTAACAAAGAGCGGCCTGTAAAATCGAGCTGCAGATATAGACAAGCAAGCTGGAAGCTTGCACAGGCGAATGCCAGCAGCTGTAACAATAGGAGGCTACTTGGGTGCCAGGCATGCTCAACCTGACGGCTTTATCTTCCTTTTTCTTTATCAACCACAAGTGCAGTAAGGGACAGACAACATGCACTGGCCAAGTAGAAAACCTATATGCATAAGAAGATTCGGGTGGATAGCCAGCTTCTTCACGAGCTATGTAAAGCTCTCACCTGGTCCAACCCATATTTGGACCCTATGTAAATCAAACACCACCTCCTCAACAAGTCTATAAAACCTTGTGCAGTTCACCAGAAAACACACTCAGAAGCCCCTCTCTCTCTCTGCAGAAGAGAGAGATGTTCTCTTTTCTTCTTTTGCCTGTAAAACCTCCATTCTTAACCTCACTCCATGTGTATTCACGTCCTTGATTTTCTTGACATGAGGCAATGTACCTTGGGTATTACCTCAGATGGACAATGCTGCTTCATCATAGTTCTGTTTTGTTCAGGTTGTGGGACAAACGGCTCCTTTCCTCTGCAACCTCAGCTCAACCTTACACAGGCCTCCTTCCAGCAGAATCACAGAGCCAAATGAATCCCCTTAAGTCTTCTTTTAAATTGGCAGCCGCTCCAAAGAAAGCAGCATGATGAGTTTCAGATGGCCCGGGGTGGGGGCAGTGCTACTCGGGCTTCTCCGTGCTCAGTCCCTCTCAGTTCAAAAGCGCACCACGTGGAGCAATAGAACACCTGCTCATCTGAGTTTTAAAAATAGTGGGAGGAAAAGCGCTGTCTTCATGCTTATTTCCCTGGCAGAGGGGAGGTCATAAAACACTAATTTCTAAGCAGTGGACCAGAGTTTTACTGATCTCTTCTGTTACTGACTCATGTTTACCCAGAGAAACCACATCACAAATCTGAGTCTCCTCTGGCAAGAGAAGGAATCGGATTCATGATTCTCTCAGCCCCCTTTCCACAGTAGAGTTCTGACTCCACTTCTAAAATACTTTTCTGCAAGCCTCTGTACCTCATAAATGTTTTACTATACTCGAGACAGCAAAGGGAAGCACAGATTAGCTACTGTTTTCAGAACAGTGGAAACATGCTGTCTTCTCCAAGTTTGGCATTGGAGTCAAAGATCAAGCGCCAAACAGTAGTTGTCAAGACTCCTTTCATTTACAATCAGGTTCTAGACTTTTCAAATGGTGTGGGCAAGAACCAGTTTGCCAGAATAGGTTATTATCTACCTCTTAACTTTATAGGACAGGACTAAAAATTCTCTTTTTTAAGAGAGAGTCTTGCTCTGTTCCCGAGGCTGGAGTGCAGTGGCATGATCTCGGCTCACTACAACTTCTGCCTCTCAGGATGAAGTGATTTTCCTGCCTAAGCCTCCTGAGTAGCTGGAATTACAGGGGCCACCACTACACTCAGCTAATTTTTTAATTTTTAGTAGAGACAGGGTCTCCCCATGTTTGCCAGGGTAGTCTCCAAAGCCTGACCTTATGATCTGCCTACCTGAGCTGCCCAAAGTACTGGGATTACAGATGTGAGCCACCACGCTGGGCATTTTTTTTTTAATTACACTGAAGACTTTTGAAACGGTTGTGTGTTGTATGAACTCCCTCCTCACCCAATTCTCATGGATGGGAAAAGGCTGCTGCTTCATTTTAAAGCTAATGAGCTGCCTGAACAGGAACTTCTAATTAACCATTCAAACCGATTAGCTCACGTCCCTGAAGGCTGGAGAACACGGGAACTGCTATCCCATCTGAATACAATCCAAAGGCAAAAGGCTGTGGCCAAGTTGAAATAATGGGGCAGATAGAAGCGATCAAGACTGGAGCTGGGAGTGGCCTGTACTTCAAGTTAAGCCAAACAAAGGTGTTTGCATGTTTTATATGGGCCAAATAGGAATTCCATAATAGAGAAAACCATTGATTTTAAGGAGGACGCTGCCCTGAAAAGCTTCCTGCCAGGGGTAAGGAAGAGGCTGCCCAGGACCCCCAGAGGCAGGTGGTAGGAGGGCTCTTAGTGGCTTCCTAGAAACTGTATTACCTGAGGTACTGAACTGCTGTCAGAGATCCCTACCAGGAGAATTTCTCAGGAACGCATGAGAAAGGGCCCAAAACTGCATGCCTGCTCCTAAAATGTGACACCATAATACAGCTGAACAATTCAATAAAGCCCTATCTGTTCCTCTGTCTCTCCTTTCTCCCTGCCCCTATCCAACCCTAGAAGAGCCAGAAAGTACTGCTAAGAAGTGAGGGTGGGTGGTCATAAACAAACACACTGCCCTCCTTTCCCTTCCCACTGTGGGTTTCTCAGGCTGAGGCTGTCACAGAGGAGGAGGGATGAAAATTGTTTTCATTGATATTTTATCATGAACATTTATGAACGTACAACAAAGTTGAAAAAACTTTACAGTGAACACTTTAACTGTATCTTCACCAACTTGGAGTCTTGTTTTATCTCATGTCCATCCATAGATCCATCTTTCTATCCATCCAGTAATCCATTATAGTTTTTAGGCATTTTAAAGTAAATTGCAGACATCAGTAACTCAACGTGCATTAACTAGAATTTTGTACCTTTTTTTTTCCTTTTGGTGTAAAGTTTACAAATGATGAAATGCAAAAATTTAAAGTATGTATTTACCGAATTTTGACAAAAGTATACATATGTGTAACCCAAAACTCTATAAATAAAGAACATTACTATAATCTCTGATATGGTTTGGCTGTGTCCTCACCCAAATCTCTTCTTGAATTGTAGCTCCCAGAATTCCCACGTGTTGTGGGAGGGACCTGGTGGGAGAGAATTTAATCATGGTGACAGTTTTTCCCATACTGTTCTTGTGATAGTGAATAAGTCTCACAAGAGCTGATGCTTCTATAAGAGGAAAGCCCTTTTGCTTGTTTCTCCTTTCTCTCTTGTCTGCCACCATGTGAGATGTCCCTTTGACTTTCTGCCGTGATGATGAGGCCTCCCCAGCCAGGTGCAACTGTGAGTCCCTTAAACCTTTTTTGAATAAAGTACCCAGTATCACGTATGTCTTTATCAGCAGTGAAAAAACGGACTAATACAATCCCAGAAAGTTTCCTCATGACTTGTCTCAGTCTCCAGCTCTGTACCCTTGGATTTTTTTCATTGTAGACTGTTTGCCAACTTTAGAAATTCCACGTAACTTGAATCATGTTGTGATAACCCTATATATAAGGCTCCCTTCAGTCCACAAAATAATTTTTATATTTATCAGTCAGGTTACACATATCAGTATCTCTTTCATTTTTATTGCTGAGTAGTATTTCATGCTATGAAATAACGTAGTTCGCTACCTGATCCTCTATTTGTGGTCACCAGAAATATTTTCAACTTTTGATTATTATGAGTAAAGCTATTGTGGTCTTCTATAAGTATTTTTATTAACATGTATTTTCACTAATTGCGGTAGATTCCTAACTCGGACATTTATTATAGATGAGATGTATATTCGTTCTGTAAGAAAATTCCAGAAATTTGACAAAGTAGTTGTACTGTTTTATAGTCCCATTAGCAATAGTTATAGTTGTGCTGTATTCTTTCCAACATTTGGTGTTTAGTCTTTCCCAACCTAGTTATTTTGTGGGGTGTGTAGTAGTATCTCACTGTGGTTTTAATCTGCATTTCCTTGATGTTAACCATTTTGTCCCACTTGTATATTATCTTTGCAAAGTGGCTCCTCAAATTTTTTCCCCTTCTAAACAGTAATTGTTATCTTTTTTTCTTTTAGTTGTTCTGTCATCCAGGCTGGAAGGCAATGGTGCAATCTTGGCTCACTACAGCCTCTACTTCCTGGGCTCAAGCGATCCTCCCACCTCAGTCTCCCAATTAGCTGATACCAGGCTAACTTTTTGTATTGATATTAGCCAACATACAAGGCTAATTTTTTGTACTTATACTAGGTGTCAGGGTCTCACCATGTTGCCCAGACTAGTCTCAAACTCCTGGCCTTAAGCCATTCATCCTCCTCGGCCTCCCAAAGTACTGGCACTACAGGTGTGAGCCACTGTGCCCAGCCTTATTTTCAGGTTATAAAACTGCTTTCTATATTCTGGAAATCAGGCTCTTTACTGAAAATAGATTTATGACCATTTTCTGTCAGGCTGTGGCTTGCATATTCTTTTGTTTAATGTATCTTTTAATTTTCCCAGACACATTTTTCTGCAAAATTTGTGTTAGTTTTTGTTGTATTTTTCAGATACTTTGTTCATTTCATCTAAGTTGCAGAATTTGTCACCATGACGTTGTTTATGATAGTCTCTTATTATCCTTTTCACGTCTGCAGGATCTGTAGTGATAGTTTCACTTCGCTTTCACTTCTGATATTGATACTGACCATTTGTGTTTCCTTTCTTTTTTTCATGATCAGAGTAGCTTAAGGTTTATTAATGTTGATATTTTAAAACAACCAGCTTCTTTGCTTTGTTAGTTTTCTCTATTATTTTGTTTGTCTTCAATTTGGTTTATCTCTGCACTTTTACCTTTATTGTTTCCTTTTTACTACTTCGTTGGAGTTTTCTTTGCTCTGTGTGTGTGTGTGTGTGTGTGTGTGTGTGTGTGTGTGTTTTCAATCTTCTTTAGGTGAACATTTATGTCATTGATTTTAGACCTTTCTCTTTTTCTTCTATTGCAGTATAAGCATGTACGGCTATACTTCCCTCTGGGAACTCCCATAGCTGTAATTCATAAGTGTTGGCATGTTGTATTTTGATTATCCCTTAGAATAAAATATTTTATATTCTATCTTTTGATTTCTTCTTGGGCTTGTGTATTATATTTAATCTCCAAGTACTTGGAGCTTTCCTAGTTCTCTTATTGTTAATTTCTGTTTTAATCCTATTGTGGTCAGGTAACATACACTGCATGAATTCAATTTGATTTGATCTATTCAGTCTTGTTTTACGACCTAGCATGTGACCTATCCTAGTGAACACTACATGTACTTGAAACATACAGTATTCTGTGGTTATTGCGTGTCGTCTTCCAATGGTTTGTTTAAGATGGTGGAGAGTGTTGTTCAGGTCATCTGCATCTTGACTAAGATTTTGTCTAGTTTATCTATCAATTGCTTGGGAGGTGGGTATTAAAATCACTAATAAAAATTGTGGATTGTTTGTTTATTCCTTTAGTTCAATTTTGTTTTATGTAAATTGACGCACAAATTATTTTTAATCCATTTTTTGATGAAATGACTCTTCTGTAATCATGAACTATCCCTCTTTATCTTTGGAAATACTGTTTTGACTTAAGCATATTTTATTTGGTATTAATATAGCTTCTTCACACTTCCATTACTGACTGTTTGCATAGTATATCATTTTAAATGTACTCATTTAGGGTCAGGTACAGTGGCTCACACCTGCAATCCCAGCACTTTGGGAGGCTGAGGCAGGTAGATCACTTGAGGTCAAAAGTTTAGGACAAGCCTATCCCATGCAGTGAAACCCCAGCTTTCTTAAAAATACCCCAACATTTAGCTAGGCGTGGTGGCAGGTTTCTGTATTCCCGGCTACTGAAAAGGCTGAGGCAGGAGAATTGCTCGAACCCAGGAGGCGGAGTTTACAGTGAGCAGAGATCGCACCACTGTACTCCAGCCTGGGAGATAGAGTAGGACACTGTCTTAAAAAAATTCAAATGTACTTATTTAGACCTACGTATATTTGTCATTTTTTTTCTATTCAAAGCGTGTATTTCATATACAGCACTGGGTCTTGTGGGCTTTTTAAATCAATTCTGGCAATCTCTGCACTTGAATTGGAGTATGTGGTATGATTCATTAACACTTAACGTTATTAAATATAGATTTATTAGTGGTTGAATGATGTAATTGGATTCAAGCTTACAATTTAATGGTTTGTTTCATTATTTTGTTTGTTTTTGTTTGCATCCCCTTCCCCACTTTTTGTCCTGTTCCTTTTCTCCTGATGTCTTTTGGACTCTTTAAATACTTTTAAAATTTCATTTTAAAGTATCCATGACTTATTAGATGTAGTGGTTGAATATTCCTTATCTGAATTCCTTGGGACTAGAAGTGTTTTGGATTTTAAACTTTTTTCATATTTTGGAACATTTACATATACATAAAGAGATCTCTTAAAGATATAACTGAAGTCTAAACACAAAATTCACCTATGTTTACGTACACCTCATACACATAACGCAAATAAAATTTTACATATTTTTAGCAATTTTGTGCACGAATCAAAGTTTGTATACATTGAACCATCAGAAAGCACACATATCGCTATCTCAGCCATCGATGTGGATGAATTTCAGATCTTGGAATATTTTGGATTTTGGGGTTTATGGATCAGAGATGCTCAACCTCTACCTGTTTTCATTGTTGATTATTTTATGTGTTAAAATATGTAAAAAAGGGTTAAGTTTTCAGCTGAATGAGATTTTTGAGTTTGGAAATTAAACTAAACAGGATTTTTCTTAAGTTCCAGGATACAGGTGCAGAATGTGTAGGTTTATTATATAGGTATATGTGTACCATGGTGCTTTGCTGCACCTATCAACCGTTCATCTAGGTTTTAAGCTTCACATGCACTAGCTATTTGTCCTAATGGTCTCCCCGTCTAACCCTCCTCTGACCCCCAACTGGCCCCAATGTGTGTTGTTCCCTCCCTGTGTCCATGTGTTCTCACTGTTCGACTCCCAATTATGAGTGAGAAAGTGTGGTGCTTGGTTTTCTGCTCCTGTTTTGAACTAGACAGAATTTCTTAATATCTTAAATTGCTCAGTGAAATAGAAAATATCAAAGATTCTACTCAAGAATTGGGTAAGAATGAGTCCACGTAGCAACTTTGATAAAGTGAAGGGAAATAACAAACCATTTCTGAGCAGAGGAGGGGACTCAAGATGGCGCTGTGAGAACAACCCAGGATTGGAGCCCGCGTTGAATTCGCAAACGGTGAGTCAGTGCTGCATTTCCAGACTGATCTTAGTTGCCCACAGAACGGGGAAACTCCCAAGTATAAAAAGACACAGGACGCCAGGCAGTAGGTCTGCCTGGCGAAGCCGGAAGCCGGGGCAGCGGCGGCCGGCCCTACCCAGCAATCCCCACAGGGCGCGCTTGTCCGGGTGCCTTGTTGAACCGGCAACCTGAGACTTGAGAGGGCTGGACTTGAGACTGAACGAGACTTGCACAGTAGCCCAGCCCAGGGGATTGCAGGGACAGATCGCTTGGGATACCCAGTGGGACGAACAAAACCGCGATTTCAAACTATCCCGGGCAGACGGTCCGAGACGCTCTGTGGGGGAGGGGCGTCCTCCACTACGGAGGCAACTGATATACACGCCCACTGCTGAGGCAGGCAGCCAGCCGTTGCCGAGGCAACCCGCCCCAACTGAGATACACGCCCACTGCTGACGCAGCCAGCCGTTGCCGAGGCAACCCGTCCCTACTGAGATACACGCCCACTGCTGACGCAGCCTGCCGTTGCTGAGGCAACACGCTACAACGAAGAGACTCCGCCGCAGGGTGTGGCGGAGACCACAGCAGAGCCGGCAGGAACAGCGTGAATCACACAACAGCAGGGCGGAGCCTCCGCAGCCAAACAGTGGCTAGTCTGCCTTTGAGCTGGGCAGGACACCTGATCGGACATCCAAAAATAAAGCCCAAACCCCTCAACACAGAGCATTTGAGAAAAAAAAAGGGTTGTTTAATGAGCTGTGTTGCAGCAGAATCAAACATAGCAGCCTAACAGCCCTGAATGAACAACAGAGTGCACAGCTCAGCAATTAAACCCCTATAAAGTACAAACTGTCTCCTCAAGCAGCTCCCTGACCCCTCTATATCCAAAAGACTGTCATTAGGCAGGCATCATCCTGGGACAAAGAGAGCAGAAAAAGAAACTGGTAGCATCCCTCGCTGTGCCACGGCTACTAGAGGTGCACCCCAGACAAGCAGGGTCTGGAGCAGACCTCAACAGTCGTACAGCGAAGGGGCTAGACTGGTAGAAGGAAAACCAAGCAACAGAAATACTTCATCATCAACATTCTGGGTGTCCACTCAGAGACCCAAACAAAAAGTCAGCAACTACGCAGACGACCAGCGGACAAATCCACAAAGATGGGAAGAAACCAGCGCAAAAAGGAGGAAAACACCCGAAACCAGAACACATCGCCTCCTAGAAAGGACCAAAACTCCTCACCAGCAAGGGAACAAAGCTGGACGGAGAATGACTGTGACGAAATGACGGAATTAGACTTCAGAAGATGGATAATGAGAAACTTTTGTGAGCTAAAAGATCATGTATTAAATCAATGCAAAGAAACTAAGAACCTTGAAAAAAGATTTGAAAAAAGATTCGAGGAAATGATAACAAGAATGGATACCTTAGAGAGGAATATGAATGAATTAAAGGAGCTGAAAAACACAATACGAGAACTTCGCGAAGCAAACGCAAGTTTCAATAGCCGAATTGACCAAGCAGAAGAAAGAATATCTTAAGTCGAAGACCAACTCAATGAAATAAAACGAGAAACCAAGATCAGAGAAAAAAGCGCAAAAAGGAACGAACAAAGTCTCCAAGAAATGTGGGACTATGTGAAAAGACCTAACCTACGTTTGATAGGTGTACCAGAAGGGGACGAAGAGAATGAATCCCAGCTGGAAAATACTCTTCAGGACATCATCCAGGAAAATTTCCCCCACCTAGCAAGACAAGCCAACACTCAATTGCAGGAAATACAGAGAACACCACAAAGATATTCCGCAAGAAGAGCAACCCCAAGGCACATAATTGTCAGATTCAACAGGGTTGAAATAAAGGAGAGAATACTAAGGGCAGCCAGAGAGAAAGGTCAGGTCACCCACAAAGGGAAGCCCATCAGACTCACAGCAGATCTTTCGGCAGAAACACTACAAGCCAGAAGAGAGTGGGGGCCAATATTCAACATTCTTAAAGAAAAGAACTTTCAACCCAGAATTTCATATCCAGCCAAACTGAGCTTCAGAAGTGAAGGAAGAATAAAATCCTTTGCGAACAAGCAAGTACTCAGAGATTTTGTCACCACCAGGCCTGCTTTACAAGAGCTCCTAAAAGAGGCACTACACATAGAAAGGATCAATCAGTACCAGCCATTCCAAAATCACACTGAATGCTAAAGAGCTTCAACATAATGAAGAATCTACAACAACTAACAGGCAAAACAGCCACTTAGAATCAAAATGGCAGTATCAAATTCACACATAACAATATTAACCCTAAATGTAAATGGACTAAATGCACCAATCAAAAGACACAGACTGGCAAATTGGATAAAAATCCAAAACCCATCAGTGTGCTGTATCCAGGAAACCCATCTCACATGCAAGGACACACAAAGGCTCAAAATAAAGGGATGGAGGAAGATTTACCAAGCTAATGGAAAGCAAAAAAAAGCAGGAGTTGCAATTCTCATCTCTGATAAAATAGACTTTAAAGCAACAAAGATCAAAAGAGACAAAGAAGGCCATTACATAATGGTAAAAGGATCGATACAACAAGAAGAGCTAACGATCCTAAACATATATGGACCCAATACAGGAGCACCCAGATACATAAGGCAAGTTCTTAATGACCTACAAAAGGACTTAGACTCCCACACAATAATAGTGGGAGACTTTAACACTCCACTGTCAATACTAGACAGATCAACCAGACAGAAAAGCAACAAGGATACCCAGGGCTTGAACTCAGACCTGGAGCAAGCAAACCTGATAGACATTTACAGAACTCTCCACCCCAAATCCACAGAATACACATTCTTCTCAGCACCACATCACACCTACTCTAAAATTGACCACATAATTGGAAGTAAAGCACTGCTCAACAAATGCAAAACAACTGAAATCATAACAAACAGCCTCTCAGACCATAGTGCAATCAAGTTAGAACTCAGAATTCAGAAACCGACCCAGAACCGCACAGCTTCATGGAAACTGAACAACTGGCTCTTGAATGTTGACTGGGTAAACAACGAAATGAAGGCAGAAATAAAGAAGTTCTTCGAAACCAATGAGAATGAAGACACAACGTGCCAGAACCTCTGGGACACATTTAAAGCAGTCTCTAGAGGAAAATATATAGCAATAAGTGCCCATATGAGGAGAATGGAGAGATCCAAAATTGACACCCTATCGTCAAAATTGAAAGAGCTAGAGGAGCAAGATCAAAAAAACTCAAAACCCAGCAGAAGACAAGAAATTACTAAGATCAGAGCTGAGCTGAAGGAGATTGAGACACGAAAAACCCTTCAAAAAATCAATAAATCCAAGAGCTGGTTTTTTGAAAAGATCAACAAAATAGACAGACCACTAGCCAGATTGATTAAAAATAAAAGAGAGAACAACCAAATAGATGCAATAAAAATTGATAAAGGGGAAATCACCACAGATTCCACAGAAATTCAAACCATCATCAGAGAATATTACAAACAACTCTATGCACATAAACTAGTAACCCTGGAAGAAATGGATAAATTCCTGGACTCCTGTGTCCTCCCAAGCCTAAACCAGGAGGAAGCTGAAACTATGAATAGACCAATAACAAGGTCTGAAGTTGAGGCAGCAATTAAGAGCCTACCTCACAAAAAAAGCCCAGGTCCAGATGGGTTCACAGCCGAATTCTACCAGACACACAAGGAGGAGCTGGTACCATTCCTTCTAAAACTATTTCAAACAATCCAAAAAGAGGGAATCCTTCCCAAATCATTTTATGAGACCAACATCATCCTGATACCAAAACCCGGCAGAGACCCAACGAGAAAAGAAAACTTCAGGCCAATATCCATGATGAACATAGATGCAAAAATCTTCAATAAAATATTGGCAAGCCGATTGCAACAGCAAATCAAAAAACTTATTCATCATGATCAAGTAGGATTCATCCCGGGGATGCAAGGCTGGTTCAACATACGCAAGTCTATCAACGTAATTCACCACATAAACAGAACCAAAAACAAAAACCACATGATTATCTCAATTGACGCAGAGAAGGCATTTGACAAAATTCAACAGCCCTTTATGCTAAAAACCCTCAATAAACTCGGTATCGATGGAACGTATCTCAAAGTAATAAAAGCTATTTATGACAAACCAACAGCCAATATCATACTGAATGGGCAAAAACTGGAAGCATTCCCTTTGAAATCTGGTACTAGACAAGGATGCCCTCTCTCACCACTCCTATTCAATATAGTACTGGAAGTTCTAGCCAGAGCAATCAGGCAAGAAAAAGAAATAAAGGGTATTCAAATAGGAAAGGTGGAAGCCAAATTGTCTCTATTTGCAGACGACATGATAGTATACCTAGAAGACCCCATCGCCTCAGCCCAAAAACTCCTGAAACTGATAAACAACTTCAGCAAAGTCTCAGGATATAAAATCAATGTGCAAAAATCACAAGCATTCGTCTACACCAATAACAGACTTAAAGAAAGCCAAATCAAGAGCAAACTGCCATTCGCAATTGCTACAAAAAGAATAAAATACCTTGGAATACAACTCACAAGGAACGTAAGGGACCTCTTCAAGGAGAACTACAAACCACTGCTCAACGAAATCAGAGAGGACACAAACAGATGGAGAAACATTCCATGTTCATGGTTAGGAAGAATTAATATCGTTAAAATGGCTATACTGCCCAAAGTAATTTACAGAATCAACGCTATCCCCATCAAGCTACCATTGACTTTCTTCACAGAACTGGAAAAAACCGCCATGAACTTCATATGGAACCAAAAGAGAGCCCGCATAGCCAAGTCAATTCTAAGCAAAAAGAACACAGCGGGGGGCATCACACTACCGGATTTCAAACTATACTACAAGGCTACAGTAATCAAAACAGCATGGTACTGGTACCAAAACAGAGATATAGACCAATGGAACAAAACAGAGGCACCGGAGGCAACACAACATACATACAACTATACAATCTTTGATAAACCTGACAAAAACAAGCAATGGGGCAAGGATTCCATGTTTAACAAATGGTGTTGGGAAAACTGGCTAGCCATGTGCAGAAAGCAGAAACTGGACCCCTTCCTGACACCTTACACTAAAATTAACTCCAGATGGATTAAAGACTTAAACATAAGACCTGGCACCATAAAAACCCTAGAAGGAAATCTAGGCAAAACTATCCAGGACATAGGAGTAGGCAAGGACTTCATGAACAAAACACCAAGAGCATTGGCAACAAAAGCCAAAATAGACAAGTGGGACCTAATGAAACTCCACAGCTTCTGCACGGCAAAAGAAACAGTCACTAGAGTGGATCGGCAACCAACAGAATGGGAAAAAATTTTCGCAGTCTACCCATCTGACAAAGGGCTGATATCCAGAATTTACAAACAACTCAAGCAGATTTACAGGAAAAAAACAAACAAGCCCATTCAAAAGTGGGCAAAGGATATGAACAGATACTTTACGAAAGAAGACATATATGAGGCCAACAATCATATGAAAAAATGCTCATCGTCACTGGTCATCAGAGAGATGCAAATCAAAACCACATTGAGATACCATCTCACGCCAGTTAGAATGGCGATCATTAAAAATCTGGAGACAACAGATGCTGGAGAGGATGTGGAGAAAAAGGAACACTTTTACACTGTTGGTGGGAGTGTAAATTAGTTCAACCATTGTGGAAGACAGTGTGGCGATTCCTCAAGGCCTTAGAAATAGAAATTCCATTTGACCCAGCAATCCCATTACTGGGTATATATCCAAAAGACTATAAATCGTTCTACTATAAGGACACATGTACACGAATGTTCATTGCAGCACTGTTTACAATAGCAAAGACCTGGAATCAACCCAAATGCCCATTGATAATAGACTGGATTGGAAAAATGTGGCACATATACACCATGGAATATTATGCAGCAATCAGAAATGATGAGTTCGTGTCGTTTGTAGGGACATGGATGAATCTGGAAAACATCATCCTCAGCAAACTGACACAAGAACAGAAAATGAAACACCGCATATTCTCACTCATAGGTGGGTGATGAAAAATGAGAACACATGGACACAGAAAGGGGAGTACTAAACACTGGGGTCTATTGGGGGGAAATGGGGAGGGCCAGTGGGAGGGGGAGGTGGGGAGGGATAGCCTGGGGAGAAATGCCAAATGTGGGTGAAGGGGAGAAGAAAAGCAAAGCACACTGCCATGTGTGTACCTACGCAACTGTCTTGCATGCTCTGCTCATGTAACCCAAAACCTATAATCCAATAAAAAATTAAAAAAAAAAAAAAAAAAAAAAAAAAACCATTTCTGATTGCTCCCTGCCACAGCCAGTGCATTCAACCTTTTTACTGTCCTTTTATTATTTTTTCATTGTTCTTACAGTCATTATTATTTTTCCCCAAATGAAAAACTAAAAGTGGTGGGATTGATAGTGAGGAAACAGACTGACAGCTGCCCCTACACCTGAGTTTAACTTTTGAGAAATATAGTCAACATGATGATTTTCACACAGGGCTAGTAGGCCTTCTGCATCTGTTATAATTCCTGTTATGTTGTGGACAGAAAATAAATTTTTCTCTCCATGGGAACCTGTTAGTGATACTTGAGAACAATGTCAACTGTAGACCAAAACCGAATACAAGTGGAAATATTGTTTCATTTTTTTTTTGCAGTATTCCTTTTTTAAGACCTGAGATAGGAGGATAAAAAAGGAAAGAACTATCGACATGTGCAACAACATGGCTGAATATCAAAAACATTTTCTTGACTAAAAGAAACCTTACATATGGAGTGATCAAAATATAATTCTATTTCTATCAAACTTTAAAATCTGTTCTGAAAGAATATTTAAAAGTATATTTGGGTTCGGGACCGACTAAGAGGAGGCAAAACTGAACTTTCTAGTGTCTGCTGTGATCCAAAACCCATGCTATAAACTTTGTACACAGTATCTCATTTAATCCTCAAAATCACCCTAACAGGTAGTTACTGTCACTTCCCCTGCTTCAAACAGAACATAAAGCTCAGAGAATCCAGGTACTGTGTTGTTTTTTTTTTTGAGATGGAGTTTTGCTCATGCTACCCAGGCTGAAGTGCAATGGCGTGATCTCGGCTCACTGCAAGCTCCGCCTTCTGGGTTCAGGCAATTCTCGTGCCTCAGCCTCCCAAGTAGCTGGGACTACAGGAACGCACCACCATGCCCAGCTAATTTTTTGTATCTTTAGTAGAGATGGGGTTTCACCATGTTGACCAGGATGGTCTCGATCTCTTGACCTCGTGATCCACCTGCCTCGGCCTCCCGAAGTGCTGGGATTACAGGTGTGAGCCACCATGCCTGGCCCGGTACTGTGTTTTACACCTACTTAGAAGTCACCAATTCCTAAAGTTCTATAAAATGTTCTAAATAAAAATGAAAAAAGTAGGCAAAAAAGACCATGTAAATAGCATTTCTACAAATATCTCCTAAGACAATTTTAACATCGATGTCCAAAGACATTTACAAGACCGTTTTCCACAACACTGTTTAAAATAATAGAAAACTACAAGCAACCTAAATGTCCATGGAAGAGTTAGATTCTTTCTCTTATTTCCGTATAATGCAATACTGTGCTGATGTAGAGATATCATATTCATTTTTAAAAATTACATTCACCTTCTTCTCATGGATCCAAGGAGATATGTTAGAGAATATCTATTGCATTTGGACATAAACATAAATACAAAGGAAATAGTAGGGGCTCTCTACAAGTGGTTATATATTGGAAGAGGAAGAAGAGAAAAATAAAAGGGATTATGAACTTGTATATGCTTTGGTAGTGTCTGGTTTTGTATATAACTTGAATTTTTCATAAATATATTTTACAGTCTGCATAATTACTAGGTAAGAAGACAAGTAAGTCACTTTAGTAAAAGTTCTTCCAATTACTGCAACTGATTTCTACAGCCAGAATGTTCGCAGAACCTGAAAAGAGGAAGCACTATAAATGGAAGGCAGAAATACTGACACTAGAGGGCCAGAGCTGGAGAGGGTGGATCTAATGCAGCAAATCCATCAGCAGTTCTCATCGCCATCTTTGAGAAACCTCACAATTTTCCGTGCGTAATAAATGAGTTAAATTGAAAACAAATCCATGACAGTGGTGCATGAGAAAGGTTACATGTGTCCCGAATAATAAAGTCTGCGCACAATATAAGTTAAAACATACCATTTTACATTCATAAGATTGACAAACAAAAAGTAAAAGCCTAGGAATATCAAGTGAAGCCAAACACAAAACAAGTTTCCCCACATTTCTTGTGGGAATACAAATTGTTACAACGACTTTAAACAATTGGAAATTCATAGTAAAAATGAAGACAAGCCTCCCCTACAATTTACCAATCCCTCTTCTGGGAACACAGTAAGAGAGATTCTTCCCAAGAAACCTGTAAACAAATGTATATGGCACTATGCATGTAATTGTACATCGTGGTATTTCCATATGGTAAAGTATTATTCAGCAGGGAAAGTAAGTAGGCCAGAGGTAGACATTTCAATATCAATAAGTTTTAGAAAAATAAAATGGAGTATAGGAAGCTGCAACTATATCTGTAATGCTTTGTTTTGCCAGGAAAATAAAGGGACACGTGGGGAGGGCAAAGGACAACAAAAACTAAACAATCTGAAACACATGCAGAAAAATACCCATATTTTAAAATTTTCCATTGCTGCTTATATTAGTTTCTGTCTTTTCTATACGCTTGAAGTACTTGATAATCAAGAAAATATAAAAGGCATAGGAAAAAGTATTCTGAGAAAATACATCGAAAGGTTTATGGTTATTAGATTTGGTAAGATTTTAAATGACTTTAATTTTCTTTGTTATATCTCTCTATATTTCCTAGTCATATCATATTAAATGTGTATTTCATTTATGACAATAAAAATGTATTGTTTAAAAACTCATATATATGCAGTTTTATCTGACATATGATGAAACTCTACGAAACATAGATTCAGCAAAAATACTGAGAACAAGAACAAAAATAATGATATTAAGAGTTGTTGACTTTTGGATGGAGCTATGAGTGACTTTACATTTATCTCTAAGCTCGATTTTTCTATAGTGGGCAAATAAAATATTTGTGAAAGCTAGATTAAATAGAAAGCTATAGGTTTTAAATGAAAAGGAATTCAAATAATTTTCCAGCATGATAAAATGTTCATATTCCTAAATATGAACTACTTTACAAAAGCACCAGTGATTTTAAAGAAACATTAGATGATTTTTAAAGGAAGTCAGTTATGATACTGCAGTTTATAGTGATACTGAGTGTTTGCTAGCTCCACTAATCAGGATATTAAGTTAATAGTATATAATATGCCATAAAGAAATTATATGAGCAGAGGTTACTGCAAAAGGAGAACACAATGATTTTAAGTGGGCTGGTGACCTGAATTTCTTCCAGTGAGGGGAAACATTAGAGTCATTTGATCAATGAAGTGCCTTTTATAAATCTTCAGGAAATCTCCTATGAAGGCTTTAAGAAGATGGATTTCTTATTACTTCTGATGTATGTTCCCATGAAATTTTTCCATTGCCACCATGGGCCTGCCCAGCCTAAGAGATGGAAACTGTGAGTCCAGCCCACTGACGCCCACCATCAGTAAGAAGATTGCACACTGAGGAGGCCATGACCAGCCTGCTGACTGAAATCTATACTGTAAAAGGATGATGCTGTTCCAGCAATCCTGAAACCCTGCCCTAGGATCAATGCAAAGTGGTGTCAACCTTAGAATTTCAATACGCCTAGGCCGATAGTTATCTTTAAATATAAGAACAGTATCATTTTCTGGAGAAACCAAAAGAATCCAGAAAAATTCTACAGTAGTCTACTCTGCCCTTCCTCCCCGTTCCGTCTTGTTAGTAACAGCCAAATCCAGGCACAAAGATGTCCTAACTTTTACACCTGAGTTTGCCCACAACATGTGCTAGGTGACGCATCTTATAGAGCACATATGCAAACAATTATGGGATCTGAAAAACAATAACTCAGGCAGAAACATTAGGAATTGGTGCCCCTAAGTGAACCAGTGGGAAAAAAGGAGGCTTAGAGAGTTTAAACAACTTTCCCCAGTAGCTGATAAGTTACGATGGCCTTAGACAAGCTGACAAGAGTGGTAGCAAAAATGCTTCAAGGATTACAAATTGTTCTACTATAAGGTTTTAAAAAGGTTTCAAAGGCAAAGAAGAGCAAATGAAGCCATGAATTTTACAATCTACATATTTTTAGCCCTTTCTCTTTTTTGCTTTTCTTGGGTAAACTAATTAGACCCTGCAAACACATTCCCACCCACAATGTTGTCTCCATTGCTTTAGGGCCTCACCTCTGAGCAGCCAGAGGAAATGCAGCTGACCCCTTATCTAGTTAACAACCTTTTATACTCTGCCCTTTCGCTTTGCTTTCTCCACGCCAACATAAGACATACAAAAATTCTTCTGCCTCCAAGATGCTGCAGCTTTCTTGTCAGCTAGTTACCCCCAGCTAAAAATAACTGTTCCACATACTCAGAGATATATGGCAATCAAGCAACCAAGTGCCCCTTTTGCCAATGACATGTTTTTAAAAAATATGTTCAATGAGAGGCTCTTTGAAAATTATTCACTTTTTTCTGAGTTGCAAAGGAAAACGAAAGGCAAATTATGGCTCTATAAGCAACTGTTTGCACAGATCCCATTAATTCGCCATCCACAGGGCTATTGACAACTAGCTCTTTTTTCTTGTCATTTCACTTACCAGGCAGAAATGATTACAAACTTAATTTCTTTGGGGGGTTATTTAGGTTAGAGAGGGCCCCTTGATAATGCAGAAGTCATAACGGCCACCAGACACAGGAGAACAATAGCTACCAGTGCTTCCACAATGGAGAGAGAGATAACTGAATGTCATATTCGGAAGAAATTCAAACCATCATTGATTTTTTTCAGATGAAAAAACTGAGGCTCAAAGAGGTTAGGGGGTTAACCAAAGTCAGTCAGTGTTTTAGTTTGCAGCAAAGCTGAAAGCAGGCGCTAAGCATTGCGACACCTGGTGTCTTCCTTCCTCCCCTCCATCCTGCTGCTAGTAGTGTCAGTGGCAAATACAAGCCAGTTCAAGGAAATGTGGCCTCAGCGAGGAGTACTAAGGACCAAGCACCAATGCATCTTGCCATTTACAACAAATTCCTTAATTACAAGGCTTCATTTATTCACAGAAGCTGCCTCTTTTGTACATAGCCAAACACACACACACACACACACACACACACACACACAGTGTGACAGAGATAATTTATCATTATCTGAATGCACTCAGGGTGGTCAATTTCAGCCAGAGTGAAGAACAGAGAAAGGTAAGGTCAAGGGCACTATAGAAATAGCTGTTCCTGCTTCACTTTTCAGCCCTCCTTCCCCTCCCATCAGCCCACTTTCATTACTTTTCTCTTTGATGCAAAATCTGAAAATCTTGGTCAGGCAGCTCTGCTTATCAGTGGGTTCTGAATAACCCACTTTTATCAAACTTCATCTGATGGACCCAAAATATATTTGATCGTAGCAAAAAGTACCCTTATCAGTCCTAAAATGACACTGTCCCAAAGTGAATAGTGTTAGCAGCCAACTCTCTAGAACCAGAAAGAAGTATGTTTAAATCCTCAATCCATCACTTTCCAGCCATGCTGTCATGTCCAACTCATTCTTCTTAAACAATATCTCACTAAGCACACTAGACTGTAGAAATGCACACAGATAGGGCCTTATCTTTTCTGGCTTTATTCCTGCGAGGCAGCAGTGGACACTAACATATCTGTCACTCCAGTTAATGTAAAGGTTTAACTGGTACAAGTGCTGTGCAGGCAGGTCTCTGGAACAATGAGAGCACCCAGGAGAAGGCTTTGCTTTAGTTACAAAGTTCAGGAAAGGTTTCCCCTAGGGAGGGACCGAGATCAGAAGCATGAGTGGGCAGTAAGTGGGCAAAGTAAGGACGATCTGGCATTCCTGGCAAATATGTGGTGCAGGGGGACCTGGATCTTGGCCAGTACAAGATGCTGAGTCTTTGCAGTGCAGAGCAGAGAGGAGGGGCACGCCATGAGGACAGAGAAATGGAAAGAAGACTGTGGCCATGGTGAGGAGGTTTGTCCTCATTCTAAGAAGACTGGGAGGTATGGGGCATGGTCTGACTTATGTGGAGGACACACTGGAGACAACATGGACACAGACACACAGGTGGAAGGCCAGGAGGTAATCCACAGAAGGGCTGCAATGAGAATTTTAATGGAAAGAAAAAACAGAAGCTAAGGGATATTTAAGAACTAAAATCAGCAGGCCTGAATGGTAAGTTGGATATGAGAAGTGAGAGAGAAAGGGATAAACCAGAGCTCACTCATAGGACTTTGGCTTGTGTGACTGGATAGGTGGTGGCACCATTTTCTAAAAACCAGAATGGAAGAAGGAGCAGACTAGTGACTTAAACCTCATAGCCTCAGTTTTCTCATCTGTAAAATGGGAATAGTCCTACATATATCACAATGTTTTTGAAAGCATTAGAAAATATTCCTAGAAAATGAAGCCTTCATACAAAGCGGTGTATGTTTCTCCCCCAAATAAATGGGACCTATTCTTATAGGCTTCTTTTTCTTGATCTGATTGGAAACTCAGGATCTCAGATATTCATTTCTTTTCATCCTCTTCTCTGATGGCTCTACCAAATTGCTGGTTTACTGATCTCATCACCCTAAACAACGTATAGTACTCCATCCTAGTCAAATAACCAAGTTGGCAATTGCTCTTCTGAACAAATTATTGTAAATGTCACTGCTACAGTGCAGCTCATAGTGGCTCACTTGGCTGTTCAAGGGAAAAATTCTTGCAAATGCAGCTCTTATTATTTGCCAAATGTTCATGCACAAATGCATTTATTTTACCAAGAGCGTAGTGTTGGGTCATTTAAGGAGAATGGGAAAACACCACTCACAATTGAAGAGGCAAAATAGCATACATACAGCACTCCAGAGCTTGCAAACCCCTTCATATACACTATACCAATGGTACCTCACACTGACTGTGGAGAGGCTGAGATGACGAGAAAGGGCAGGTATATTTACGATTATTTTTACAAGTAAGGTTAACTTAGACAAAGTAACTCTCTCCAGGTCACAACTCAAGGAAGTAATACATTTCTGTGATGAAAATATAAGTCTTGGGGCTTCTGATTTTATCATGTGTCTATCAAAATCCCCCACCTGCCAACGTTAAGCCATACAATGTAGAACATAAAAACCATATGAAACAGAGGAGAGGGGCGAGATCAAAACTCATTTGAACTTACATAATCATATTTTATCAATTCATTATTAGTCCACTATTATCATTGTGGTCGTCATTAATAGACAAGACGTGTTGAGCAACTACTACCTGCCAGACCAAATAGGAAGGACTTCATCTGTGCTGTTTCACTGAACCTTTACTCTCAACAAAGGTGCTCTTAAAAATCAGAATTATGAAAGTACAGATGAGAAAATGGAAGCCGAGAAGGCTTGAGTTGCCTAAACCTGCTCCTAAATCCTAGCCTTTTGCCAAGGCCACTCTACTAGACTTGCTTCTGTGGGATCTATTGTATTCATAGTCAAATACCAATAAGGCCAAGACAATGAGTACTTTTGAGTTCTTCTGGGTTTTGGGGAAAATTTAAACAATGTCTCCCAATCTCCTGAATGCATTGAATGTATTCGGCCGATTCGATAAGCGAACAGGCATGAACGCTTATCTGAGATGATACCACTCTAGTTTCACTCTAACAGTACATTTTGTGTAGAATATTTCTATCTCAAATGCTGATCCTCATTCTGTTACTTACTGGCTGTATATCGTTGGACAAGTGGCTTAGCAGCTCAGACACTCAATTTAGTAGTCTGCGAAGTAGGGTTGACGATAGTTCCAATAGTATAATAAAAGTGGAACCATCTGCAGAAAGCACTTGACATGGTTTCTAGAACATGGTTAGTAAGCCACACATATTAACTATGATTATTTTTTATTTTGATGATCCTTGTGACCACAGAATAGAGGTTAGCTACATTCTACAGAGAGGAAACTGGTTCTAAGATATAAAGTGTTTTGTGTAAATTCACCCAGCTTGATAGAATAAAGATAAGGAAGCACGTCTCCTAAATGTGACAAAGAAAATTATTGTTACTAAAATCTCCAGCAACTCTCTGAGGAGGTGGGTCTTGGTAGCTGAAGAATTCTGAAAGTAGAAGTGGACAGAAGCTAAAATGCTCATCGGGAAAAGATAAGAAATCAAGAAACCTGAAAATGATTCAATAGTGAGCAAAGAGAAAAACAGGGGAGAGGGAGAATATGTTCAAAGGGATTTGAGAAATTTGCTCCCCCCACACAATGTAAATTACGATGAAAATACTGTGTTAGAAAAAATACACAAAGCCCTTTTCTACACTATTTTAAAGTATATACACCGTCTCAATATTGGCTGTCTTGTAAAATACAAAAATTCTATTTTTATGCAGTTACAGAAAATATAAATACTCTAATTTAACCTTAAAAAAATTACTCTGAAGACACTCTGATAGAAAAAATATACAATGCAATTTTCTACTATGTTTTAAAGTATATGCACCGACTCAATATTCTCTATCTTGTAAAATATAAAAATTCTAATTTTATGTGGTTACAGAATATATACATACTCATTTTAACACAAATGTTAAACACAAAATTACTAAAAATATAAATATTCTCTTTTTACCCCAACGTTAAAAACAAAATTGTTCTGACAATACTCTGTTAGAAAAAATATACAATGCCATTTTCTATTCTGTTTTAAGGTATATACACCATCTCCATATTCCCTCTTGTAAAACATGGAAATTCTATTATTACGTGGATAGAGAAAATGTAAGTATTTCCTTTGACTTCAATGTTAAAAACCAAATTACTCTAAAGACACTCTGTTAGAAAAAATACACAATGCTTTTTTTTACTATCTTTCTTAGTATATACAAAATCTCAATATTCTCTCACATGTAAAATACAAAAATTCTAAATTTACGTGGTTAGACAAAAATATAAATATTCTCTATGCACCCCAATGTAAAAAACAAAATTGCGTGGAAGATACTCTGTTAGAAAAAAATACAATGCTCTTTTCTCCTCTCTTATGGTGTATATATACCATCTCAATATTCTCTCTCATGTAAAATACTGAAAATCTAAATTTACGCTGTTAGAAATAAATATAAATATCCTCTATGTCCCCGAATGATATAAGCAAAATTTCCCGAAAAATAATCTGTTAGAAAAAATATACAATGCCCTCTCCTACATTCTTTTGGAGTATATACACTAACTCAATATTCTTTGTCATGTAAAATACAAAAACTCTAAATTTACGTGAATAGAAAAACATATAAATCTTATATATTTACCCAAATTCTGAAAGCAAAATTGCTGTAATAATAATCTGTATGAAAAAATATACAATGCCCTTTTCTACACTCTTTTGGAGTATATACACCAAATCAATACGCTCTCTCATGTAAAATATTAAAATTCTAAATTTACCGGATAAAAAAATATATAAATATTATCTATGTACCACAATGTTAAAAGCAAAATTGCTCTAAAGAAAATCTGTTCCAAAAAATATACAATGCCCTTTTCTACTCTGTTTTGGAGTATATACACCATATCAATAAGCTCAATCATGTAAAATATATAAATTCTCAATTTACGTGGTTACAAAAAACATAAATATTTTCTATGTACACCAACGTTAAAAGCAAAATTGCACATAATATAATGTGTAAGAGAAAATATACAATGCCCTTTTTTTACTCTTTCTTGGAGTATATACACCAAATCAATAGGCTCTCTCATGCAAAATACCGAAATTCTAAATTTACGCAAATAGAAAAAAATCTAAATATTATCTAGGCAACCCAATGTTAAAAGAACAAATGCACTGAATATCATCTGTCAGAAAAAATACACAATGCCCTTTTCTACTCTGTTTTGGAGTATATACACCAAATCAATATGCTGTCTCATGTAAAATACCGAAATTCTAATACTACGAGAATCAAAAAAATATAAATTTTATCTAGGCACCCCAATGTTAAAATCAAAATTGCTCTGAATAAAATCTGTCAGAAAAAATATACAATGCCTTCTTCTACTCTGTTTTGGAGTATATACACCAACTCAATATGCTCTCTCATGTAAAATACAGAAAATCTAAATTTACGTAAATCGAAAAAAATGTAAATATAATCTAGGCACCCCATTGATAAAAGCAAAATTGTTCTGAATATAATCTGTCCGAAAAAATATACAATGCCCTTTTCTACTCTGTTTGGAGTATATACACCAACTCAATAGGCTCTCTCATGTAAAAAGCCGAAATTCTAACTTTACGCAAATCGAAAGAAATCTAAATATAATATAGGTAAACCAAGGAAAAAAGCAAAATTTCTCAGAATATAGTCTGTCATAAAAAATATACAATGCCCTTTTCTACACTGTTTGGGAGTATATACACCATATCAATAAGCTCTCTCATGTAAAATATTTAAATTCTCAATTTACGCGGTTACAAAAAATATAAATATTTCCTATGTACACCACCGTTAAAAGCAAAATTGCACATAATATCGTGTGTAAGAGAAAATATACAATGCCCTTTTTTACTCTTTCTTGGAGTATATCCACCAAATAATTAGGCTCTCTCATGCAAAGTAACGAAATTATAAATTTACGCCAATATAAAAGAATCTAAATATTATCTAGGCACCCCAATCTTAAAAGCAAAATTGCACTGAATAGCATCTGTCAGAAAAAATATACAATGCCTTTTTCTACTCTGTTTGGAGTATATACACCAACTCAATATGCTCTTTGATGTAAAATACAGAAATTCTAATTTTACGCGAATCGAAAATAATCTAAATATTATCTAGGCACCCGAATATTAAAAGCAAAATTGCTCTGAATATAATCTCTCAGAAAAAATCTACAATGCTCTTTCTACTCTGTTGTAAAGTATAGACACCACCTTAATATGCTCCCTCATGTAAAATACAAAAATTCTAAATTTACGCAAATCGGAAAAAAATTAAATATTATATAGGCACCTCAATGTTAAAAGCAAAATTGCTCTGAATATAATCTGTCAGAGAAAATATTCAATGCCCTATTCTATTCTGTTTTGCAGTATATACACCAACTCCATGTGCTCTCTCATGTAAAATAAAAAAATTCTATAATGAAGCAAATCGAAAAAAATCTAAAAACTATCTAGGCACCCCAATGTTAAAAGCAAAATTGCTCTGAATATAATCTGTCAGAAAAAAATATACAATGCCCTTTTTTACTCTGGTTTGGAGTATATACACCAACTCAATATGCTCTCTCATGAAAAATAACGGAATTCTACATTTACGTGAATCGAAAAATAACTAAATAATATCTAGGCGCCCCAAAATTAAAATAAAATGGCTCTGAATATAGTCTCTTAGAAAAAATATACAATGCCTTATTCTACTCTGTTTTGGAGTATATACACCAACTCAGTATGCTCTCTCATGTAAAATACAGAAATTCTTATTTTACCCAAATTTTAAAAATCTAAATATTATCTAGCCACCCCAATGTTAAAAACAAAATTGCTCTGAATATAATCTGTCTGAAAAAATATACAATGGCCCATTCTACTCTTTCTTAGAGTATATAAAAGAACACAATATGCTGTCTCATATAAAATACAAAAATTCTATATTTAAGCGAATGGAAAACATCTAAATATTATCCAGGTACTCCAATGTTAAAAGCAAAATTTCTCTGAATATAATCTGTGAAAAAAAAATTTACAACGCCCTTTTCTACTCTGTTTTAGTGTATATACACCAACTCAATATGCTCTCTCATGTAAAATACCGAGATTCTAATTTTATGCGAATCGAAAAAAATCTAAAAAATGTCTAGGCGCCCCAAAGTTAAAAGAAAATGGCTATGAATATAGTCTGTAAGAAAAAATATACAATGCCTTATTCTACTCTGTTTTGGAGTATATACACCAACTCTTTATGCTCTCTCAGGTAAAACAGAGATATTCTATATTTAAGCGAATCGAAAAAAATCTAAATAATATCTAGACACCCCAATGTTAAAAGCAAAACTGCTCTGAATATAATCTGTCAGCAAAAATATATAATGCTCTTTTCTACTTTGTTTTGTTGTATATACACCAACTCAATATGCTCTCTCATGTAAAATACTGAAATTCTAATTTTATGTGAATCGAAAAAAATCTAAATAATATCTAGGCGCCCCAAAGTTAAAAGAAAATGGCTCTGAGTATAGTCTGTTAGAAAAAATATACAATGCCTTATTCTACTCCGTTTTGGAGTATATACACCAACTCAGTATGCTCTCTCAGAGAAAATACGGAAATTCTAATTTTATGCAAATGGAAAAAATCTAAATATTATCTAGGCACCGCAATGATAAAAGCAAAATTGCTGTGAATATAATCTGTCAGAAAAAATATACGATGCCCTTTTCTACTCTGTTTTGGAGAATATACACCAATTCAATATGCTCTCTCATGTCAACTACCAAAATTCTAATTTTATGCGAATCGAAAAAAATCTAAATATTATCTAGGCACCCCAATGTAAAAAGGAAAATTGCTCTGAATATAATCTGTCATAAAAAACATACAATGCCCTTTTCTACTCTGTTTTGCATTATATACACCAACTAAATATGCTCTCTCATGTAAAATACCAAAATTCTAATTTTACGCGAATCGAAAAAAATCTAAATAATATCTAGGCGTCCCACAGCTAAAAGAAAATGGCTCTGAATATAGTCTGTTAGATAAAATATACAATACCTTATTCTACTCTGTTTTGAAGTATATACAACAACTCCGTATGCTCTCTCATGTAAAATACAGAAATTCTAATTTTACCCGAATCAAAAAAATCTAAATATGATCTAGGCAACCCAATATTAAAAACAAAATTGCTCTGAACCAAATCTGTCAGAAAAAATATACAATGCCCTATTCTACTCTGTGTTGGAGTATATACACCACCTCCATATGCTCTCTCATGTAAAATACAGAAATTCTATATTTAAGCGAATCGAAAAAATCTACATTTTATCTAGGCACCTTAATGTTAATAGCAAAATTATTCTGAATATAATCTGTCAGAATAAATATACAATGCCTTACTCTACTCTGTTTTGGAGTATATACACCAACTCAATATGCTCTCTCATGTAAAATACTGAAATTCTAATTTTACGTGAATCAAAAAAATCTAAATATTATCTAGGCAACCGAATAATAAAAGTAAAATTGCTCTGAATATAATCTGTCAGAAAAAATATACAATGTGTTTTTGTACTCTGTTTTGGGGTATATACACCAACTCAATATGTTCTCTCATGTAAAATACGGAAATTCTAATTTTACGTGAATCGAAAATATCTAAGTATTATCTAGGTGCCCCAAAATTAAAAGAAACCGTCTCTGAATATAGTCTCTAAGAAAAAATACACAATACCTATTTCTACTCTTTTTTGGAGTATATACCCCAACTCAGTATGCTCTCTCATGAAAACTACCAAAATTCTAATTTTACGCGAATCGAAAAAAATCTAAATAATATCTAGCCGCCCCAAAGTTAAAAGAAAATGGCTCGGAATATAGTCTGTTAGTCAAAATTTACAATGCCTTATTCTACTTTGTTTTGGGGTATATACAGCAACACACTTTGCTCTCTCATGTAAAATACAAAAATTCTACATTTACCCGAATCGAAAAAATCTAAATATTATCTAGGCACCCCAATGTTAAAAACAAAATTGCTCTGAATATAATCTGTCAGAAGAAATATACAATGCCCTAATCTAATCTATTTTGGATTATATACACCAACTCCATGTGCTCTCTCATGTAAAATAAAAAAATTCTATAATGAGGCAAATCGAAAAAAATCTAAATACTATCTAGGCACCCCAATGTTAGAAGCAAAATTGCTCGGAATATGATCTGTCAGAAATAATATACAACGTCCCTTTTTACTCTGGTTTGGAGTATATACACCAACTCTATATGCTCTCTCATGAAAAATAACGGAATTTCACATTTACGTGAATCGAAAAATAACTAAATAATATCTAGGCGCCCCAAAATTAAAAGAAAATGGCTCTGAATATAGTCTCTTAGAAAAAATATACAATGCCTTATTCTACTCTGTTTTAAAGTATATACACCAACTCAGTATACTCTCTCACATAAAATACAGAAATTCTAATTTTACGTGAATCGAAAAAAATCTAAATATTATCTAGGCAACCGAATAATAAAAGTAAAATTGCTCTGAATATAATCTGTCAGAAAAAATATACAATGTCCTTTTCTACTCTGTTTTGGAGTATATACACCAACTCAATATGTTCTCTAGTGTAAAATAGGAAAATTCTAATTTTACGTGAATCGAAAAAATCTAAGTATTATCTAGGTGCCCCAAAATTAAAAGAAACCGTCTCTGAATATAGTCTGTAAGAAAAAATATACAATGCCTATTTCTACTCTTTTTTGGAGTATATACCCCAACTCAGTATGCTCTCTCATGTAAAATACCGAAATTTTAATTTTACCCGAATCGAAAAAATCTAAATACGATCTAGGCACCCCAATGTTAAAAACAAAATTGCTGTGAATATAATCTGTCAGAAAAAATATACAATACGCTATTGTACTCTGCTTTGGACTATATACACCAACTCCATATGCTCTCTCATGTAAAATACTCAAATTCTATATTTAAGCGAATCGAAAAAAATCTAAATATTATCTAGGCACCTTAATGTTAAAAGCAAAATTGCTCTGAATATACGCTGTCAGAAAAAATATACAATGCCTTATTCTACTCTGTTTTGGAGTATATATAACAACTCAGTATGCTCTCTGATGTAAAATACCGAAATTCGAAATTTACGTGAATCGAAAAAGATCTAAATAATATCTAGGCGCCCAAAAGTTAAAAGAAAATGGCTCTGAATATAGTCTGTTAGAAAAAATATAAAATGTCTTATTCTACTCTGTTTTGGTGTATATACACCAACTCAGTATGCTCTCTCATGCAAAATACAGATTCTAATGCTACCCAAATCGAAAAAATCTAAATATACTCTAGGCACCCCAATGTTAAAAGCAAAATTGCTCTGAATATACGCTGTCAGAAAAAATATACAGTGCCCTATTCTACTCTGTGTTGGAGCATATACACCAACTAAATATGCTCTCTCACATAAAATACCGAAATTCTAATTTTACGTGAATCGAAAAAAATCTAAATAATATCTAGGCACCCCAAAGTTAAAAGAAAATGGCTCTGAGTATAGTCTGTTAGAGAAAATATACAATGCCCTATTCTACTCCGTTTTGGAGTATATACACCAAATCAGTATGCCCTCTCATGTAAAATACCGAAATTCTATTTTAACGGAAATTGAAAAAAATCTAAATAATATCTAGGTGCCCCAAAGTTAAAAAAAAATGACTCTGTATGTAGACTGTTAGTAAAAATATACAATGCCTTATTCTACTTAGTTTTGGATTATATATACCAACTCAGTATGCTCTCTCAGGGAAAATACCGAAATTCTAATTTTACCCGAATCTAAAAAATCTAAATATGATCTAGGCACCCCAATGTTAAAAACAAAATTGCTCTGAATATAATCTGTCAGAAAAGATATACAATACGCTATTCTACTCTGCTTTGGACTATATACACCAACTCCATATGCTCTCTCATGTAAAATACTGAAATTCTATATTTAAGCGAATCGAAAAAAATCTAAATATTATCTAGGCACCTTAATGTTAAAAGAAAAATAGCTCTGAATATACGCTGTCAGAAAAAATATACAATGCCTTATTATACGCTGTTTTGGAGTATATATACCAACTCAGTATACTCTCTGATGTAAAATACCGAAATTCTAATTTTACGCGAACTGAAAAAAATCTAAATAATATCTAGGCACCCAAAGTAAAAAGAAAATGGCTCTGAATATAGTCTGTTAGAAAAAATATACACTGCCTTATTCTACTCTGTTTTGGAGTATATACACCAACTCAGTGTGCTCTCTCATGTAAAATGCAGAAATTCTAATTTTACCCGAGTCGAAAAAAATCTAAATATTATCTAGGCACCCCAATGATAAAAACAATATTGCTCTGTTTATAGTCTGTAAGAAAAATTATACCATGCCCTATTCTACTCTGTTTTGGAGTATATACACCAACTTGATATGTTCTCTCATGTAATATACAAAAACTCTATATTTAAGCGAATCGAAAAAAATCTAAATATTATCTAGGCACCCCAACGTTAAAAGCAAAATAACTCTGAATATAATCTGTCAGAAAAAATATACAATGCCCTTTTCTACTATGTTTTGTAGTATATACACCAACTCAAAATGCTCTCTCATGTAAAGTATCGAAATTCTAATTTTACGTGGATCGAAAGAAATCTAAGTAATACCTAGGCACCCCAAAGTTAAACAAAAATGGCTCTGAATATAGCCTGTTAGAAAAAATATACAATGCCTTATTCTACTCTGTTTTGGATTACATACACCAACTCCATATGCTCTCTCATGTAAAATAACGAAATTCTTATTTTACGTGAATCGAAAAAAATCTAAATATTATCTAGGCAACCCAGTGTTAAAAGCAAATTTGCTCTGAATATAGTCTGTCAGAAAAAATATACAATGCCGTTTTCTACTCTGTTTTGGAGTACATACACCAACTCCATATGCTCTCTCATGTAAAATACAGATATTTTATATTTAAGAGAATCGAAAATAATCTAAATATTATCTAGGCAACCCAATGTTAAAAACCAAATTGCTCTGAATATAATCTGTCACAGAAAATATACAATGCCCTATTCTACTCTGTCTTGGAGTATATACACCAACTCAATATGCTCTCTTATGTAAAATACCAATATTCTAATTTTACACGAATCGAAAAAAATCTAAATAATATCTAGGCGCCCCAACGTTATAAGAAAATTTCTCGGAATATAGTCTGTTAAAGAAATATACATTGCCTTATTCTACTCTGTTTTGGAGTATATACACCATCTCAGTATGCTCTCTCATTTTAAATAACGAAATTATAATTTTTCGCAAATCGAAAAAAATCTAAGTAATATCTAGGCGCCCGGAAGATAAAAGAATATGGTTCTGATTATAATCTGTTAGAAAAAATACACAGTGCCTTCTTCTACTCTGTTTTGGAGTATATAAACCAACAAAGTATGCTCTCTCATGTAAAATACAGAAATTCTAACTTTACCCGAATTGAAAAAATCTAAATATTATCTAGGCACCCCAATGTTAAAAACAAAATTGCTCTGAATATAATCTGTCAGAAAAAATATACAATGCTTTATTCTACTCTTTATTGGAGTATATACACCAACTCCATATGCTCTCTCATTTAAAATACAGAAATTGTAATTTTACCCGAATTGAAAAAATCTAAATATGATCTAGGCACCTGAATATTAAAAACAAAATGACTCTGAACAAAATCTGTCAGAAAAAATATACAATGACTTATTCTACTCTGTGTTGGAGTATATACACCACCTCCATATGCTCTCTCATGTAAAATACACAAATTCTATATTTAAGCGAATTGAAAAAAATCTAAATATTATCTAGGCACCTTAATGTTAAAAGCAAAATAGCTCTGAATATACGCTGTCAGAAAAAATATACAATGCCTTATTATACGCTGTTTTGGAGTATATATACCAACTCAGTATACTCTCTGATGTAAAATACCGAAATTTGAAATTTACGTGAATCGAAAAAAATCTAAATAATATCTAGGCGCCCCAAAGGGAAAAGAAAATGGCTCTGAATATAGTTTGTTAGAAAAAATATACAATGCCTTATTCTACTCTGTTTTGGAATATATACACAAACTCTGTATGCTCTCTCATGTAAAATACAGATTCTAGTGCTACCCAAATCCAAAAAATCTAAATATAGTCTAGGCACCCCAATGTTAAAAACAAAATCGCTCTGAATATAATCTGTCAGCAAAAATATACACTGCCTTATTCTACTCTGTTTTGGAGTAAATAAACCAACTCCATATGCTCTCTCATGTAAAATACAGAAATTCTATATTTAAGCGAATCGACAAAAGTCTAAATATAATCTAGGCACCCCAATGTTAAAAGCAAAATTGCTCTCAATATAATCTGTCAGAAAAAATACACAATGCCTTATTCTACTCTGTTTTAGCGTATATACCCCAACTCATTATGCTCTCTCATGTAAAATACCGAAATTCTAATTATACGTGAATCGAAAAAATTTAAATATAATCTAGGCACCCGAATGTTAAAAGCAAAATTGCTCTGAATATAATCTGTCAGAAAAAATATACAATGCCCTTTTCTACTCTGTTTTGTAGTATATACACCAACTCAATATGCTCTCTCATGTAAAATTCCGAAATTCTAATTTTGCGCGAATCAAAAAAAATCTAAATAATATCTAGGCGCCCGAAGTTGAAAGAAAATGGCTCTGAATATAGTCTGTTAGAAAAAACATACAACGCCTTATTCTACTCTGTTTTGAAGTATATACACCAACTCCCTATGTTCTCTCATGTAAAATACAGAAATTCTAATCTTACGCGAATCGAAAAAAATCTAAATATTATCTAGGCACCCCAGTTTAAAAGAAAAATTGCTCTCAATATAATCTGTAACAAAATATATACAATGCCCTTATCTACTTTGTTTTAGAGTACATACACCAACTCCATATGCTCTCTCATGTAAAATACAAAAATTCTGTATTTAAGCGAATCGAAAATAATCTAAATATAATCTAGGCACCCCAATGTTAAAAACAAAATTGCTCTTAATATAATCTGTCAGAAAAAATATACAATGCCCTATTCTACTCTGTTTTGGAGTATATACACCAACTCCATATGCTCTCTCCTGTAAAATACAGAAATTCTATATTTAAGCAAATCGAAAAAATCTAAATATTATCAAGGCACCCCAATGTAAAAAGCAAAATTGCTCTGAATATATTCTGTCAGAATAAATATACAATGCCCTTTTCTACTCTGTTTTGTACTATATGCACCAACTCAATATGCGCTCTTATGGAAAATACCAAAATTCTAATTTTACGCGAATCGAAATAGATCTAAATAATATTTATGCGCCACAAAGTTAAAATAAAATGGCACTGAATATAGTCTGTACGAAAAAATATACAATGCCTTATTCTACACTGTTTCGGAGTATATACACCCACTCAGTATGCTCTCTCATGTAAAATCCAGAAATTCTAATTTTACCCAAATCGAAAAAATCTAAATATAATCTAGGCATCCCAATGTTAAAAACAAAATTGCTCTGAATATAATCTGTCAGAAGAAATATACAATACCCTATTCTACTCTTTTTTGGAGTAAATACACCAACTCCATATGCTCTCATGTAAAATAAAGAAATTCTATATTTAAGCGAATCAAAATAATCTAAATATTATTTAGGCACCCCAATGTTAAAAACAAAATTGCACTGAATATCATTTCTCATAAAAAATATACAATACCCTATTCTACTCTGTTTTGGAGTATATACAGCAACTATATATACTCTCTCATGTAAAATACAGAAATTCTCTATTTAAGCAAATCGAAAAAATCCTAAATATTATCTAGGCACTTCAATGTTAAAAGTAAAATTTCTCTGAATATAATCTTTCAGAAAAAATACACAATGCCCTATTCTACTCTGTTTTGGAGTATATAGCCCAACGCCATATGCTCTCTCATGTAAAATAGAGAAATTCTAAATTTAGGCGAATCTACAAAAATCTAAATATTTCCTAAGCATCCCAATGTTAAAAACAAAATTACTCTGAATACAATCTGTCCGAAAAAATATACAATGCCCTTTCTACTTTGTTTTGGAGTATATACACCTACTCAATATGCTCTCTCATGTAAAATACAGAAATTCTAATGTTACGCGAATCGAAAAAAATCCAAATATTACCTAGGCACCCCAGTTTGAAAGAAAAATCGCTCTGAATATAATCTGTCAGAAAAAATATACAATGCCCTTTTCTACTCCTTTTTGGAGTAAATACACCAACTCCATATGCTCTCTCATGTAAAATACAAAAATTCTATATTTAAGCGAATCGAAAATAATCTAAATATAATCTAGGCACTCTAATGATAAAAACAAAATTGCTCTGAATATAATCTGTCCGAGAAAATATACAATGCCCTACTCTACTCTGTTTTCGAGTATATACACCAACTCCATATGCTCTTTCATGTAAAATACCGAAATTCTAATTTTACGAGTATCGAAAAAAATCTAAATAATATCTAGGCGCCCCAACGTTAAAAGAAAATGGCTCTGAATATCGTCTGTTAGAGAAAATATACAATGCCTTATTCTACTGAGTTTTGGAATATATACACCAACTCAGTATGCTCTCTCATGTAAAATAGAGAAATTCTAATATTACCCGAATCGAAAAAATCTAAATATTATTTAGGTACCCCAATGTTAAAAACAAAATTTCTCTGAATATAACCTCTCAGAGAAAATATACAATGTCCTATTCTACTCTGTTTTAGATTATATACACCAACTCCACATGCTCTCTCATGTAAAATACAGAAATTGTATATTGAAGCGAATGGAAAATAATCTAAATACTATCGAGGCACCTAAATTTTAAAAGCAAAATTGATCTGAATGTAAGCTGTCATAAAAAATATACAATGCCCTTTTCTACTCTGTTTTGTAGTATATGAAACAAATCAGTATGCTCTCTCATGTAAAATACCGAAATTCTAATTTTACACCAATCGAAAAAAATCTAAATAATATCTAGGCTCCTCAAAGTTAAATGAAAATGGCTTTGAATATAGTCTGTTAGAAAAAATATACAATGCCTTATTCTACTCTGTATTGGAGTATATACACCAACTCAGTATGCTCTCTCAAGTAAAATACCAAAATTCTAATTTTACGTGAATCGATAAAAATCTAAATATAATCTAGGCTCCCCAATGTTAAAAGCAAAATTGCTCTGAATATGATCTGTCAGAAAAAGTATACAATGCCCTATTCTACTCTGTTTGGAGTATAAACACCAATTCCATATGCTCTCTTCTGTAAAATAAAGAAATTCTATATTTAAGCGAATCGACAAAATCTAAATATTATCTAGGCACCCCAATGTAAAAAGCAAAATTGCTCTGAATATAATCTGTCAGAAAAAATATACAATGTCCTTTTCTACTCTTTTTTGTAGTATATGCACCAACTCAATATGCTCTCTCATGTAAAATAGCAAAATTCTAATTTTACATGAATCGAAAAACATCTAAATATTATCTAGGCACCTCAATGTTTAATACAAAATTGCTCTGAATATAATCTGTCAGAAAAAATATACAATGCTTTATCCTACTCTTTATTGGAGTATATACACTAACTCCATATGCTCTCTCATGTAAAATACAGAAATTCTAATTTTACGTGAGTCAAAAAAAATGAAAATGGGATCTAGGCACACCAATGTTATAAGCAAAATTGCTCTGAATATAATCTGTCAGAAAAAATATACAATGCCCTTTTCTACTTTGTTTTGTAGTATATATCCCAACTCAATATGCTCTCTCATGAAAAATACAGAAATTCTAATTTAACGCAAATCGAATAAAACCTAAATAATATCTAGGCATCGCAAAGTTAAAGGAAAATGGCTCTGAATGTAGTCTGTTAGAAAAAATTTGCAATGCCTTATTCTACTCTGTTTTACAGTTTATAAACCAACTCAGTATGCTCTCTCATGTAAAATACCAAAAGTCTAATTTTACATGAATCGAAAAAAATCTAAATATTATCTAGGCACCCAAATGTTAAAAGCAAAATTGCTGAGAATATAATCTGTCAGAAAAGATATACGATGCTTTTTTCTACTCTGTTTTGGAGTATATACACCAACTCAATATGCTCTCTTATGTAAACTTGTGAAATTCTAATTTTACGCGATTCGAAAAAAATCTAAATAATATCTAGGCATTCCCAATTTAAAAGAAAATGGCTCTGAATATAGTCTGTTAGAAAAAATATACAATGCCTTATTCTACTTTGTTTTGGATTATATACACCAACTCAGTATGGTCTCTCATGTAAAACAGCAAAATTCTAAATTTACGTGAAACGAAAAAAATCTAAATATTATCTAGGCTCCCCAATGTTAAAAGCAAAATTGCTCTGAATATAATCTGTCAGAATAAATATACAATGCCCTCTTCTACTCTGTCTTGGAGTATATACACCAACTCAATATGCTCTCTTATGTAAAATACCGAAATTCTAATTTTACATGTATCGAGAAAAACCTAAATATTATCTAGGAACCCCAAAGTTAAAAGTACAATTGCTCTGAATATAATCTGTCATAAAAAATATACAATGCCCTTTTCTACTCTGTTTTGCAGTATATACACCAACTAAATATGCTCTCATGTAAAATAACGAAATTCTAATTTTACGCAAATCGAAAAGAATCTAAATAATATCTAGGCGCCCCACAGTTAAAATAAATGGCTCTTAATATAGTCTGTTAGATAAAATATACAATACCTTATTCTACTCTGTTTTGGAGTATATACATCAACTCCGTATGCTCTCTCATGTAAAATACAGAAATTCTAATTTTACCCTAATGGAAATAATCTAAATACGATCTTGGCAGTCCAATGTTAAAAACAAAATTGCTCTGAATATACTCTGTCTGAAAAAATATACAATGCCTTATTCTACACTGTTTTAGAGTATATACTCCAACTCAGTATGTCCTCTCATGTAAAATACCGAAATTCTAATTTTACGAGAATCAAAAAAAATCTAAATATTATGTAGGCACCCGAATGTTAAAAGCAAAATTTCTCTGAATATAATCTGTCAGAAAAAATATACAATGCCTTATTTTACTCTGTTTTGGAGTATATACACCAACTAAGTATGCTCTCTGATGTAAAATACCAAAATTCGAAATTTACGTGAATCGAAAAAAATCTAAATAATATCTAGGCGCCCCAAAGTTAAGAGAAATGGCTCTGAATATAGTCTGTTAAAAAAAATATACAATGCCTTATTCTACTTTGCTTTGGAGTATATACACCAACTCAGTATGCTCTCTCATGTAAAATACAGATTCTAATGCTACCCAAATCGAAAAAATCTAAATATACTCTAGGCACCACAATGTTAAAAACAAAATTACCCTGAATATAATCTGTCAGACAAAATATACAATGCCCTATTCTACTCTGTTTTAAAGTATATACACCAACTCAATATGCTGTCTCATGTAACATACAGAAATTTTATATTTAATTGAATCGAAAAATATCTAAATATAATCTAGGCACCCCAATATTAAAAGCAAAATTTCTATTACTATAATCTGTCAAAAAATATACAATGCCTTATTCTACTCTGTTTTGGAGTATATACGCCAACGCAGTATGTTCTCTCATGTAAAATACCAAAATTCAAATTTTACATTAATCGAAAAATTTTAAATATTATCTAGGCATCTGAATGTTAAAAGCAAAATTGCTCTGAATATAATCTGTCAGAAAAAATATACAATGCCTTATTCTCCTCTGTTTTGGAGTATATACACCAACTGAGTATGCTCTCTCATGTAAAATACAGAAACTGTATATTTAAGCGAATCAAAAAATATCTAAATATTATACAGGCAACTCAATGTTAAAAGCAAAGTTGCTCTGAATATAATCTGTCAGAAGAAATATACAATGCGCTTTTCTAATTTGTTTTGGAGTATATACACCAAGTCAATTGGCTCCCTCATTTAAAATGCAGAAATTCAAATTTTACGCGAATCGAAAAAAATCTAAATAATATCTAGGCGCCCATGTTAAAATAAAATGGCTCAGAATATAGTATGTTAGAGAAAATATACAATGCATTATTCTACTCTGTTTTGGAGTATATACACCAACTCAGTATGCTCTCTCATGTAAAATACCGAAATTTTAATTATACGTGAATCGAAAAAAAACTAAATAATATCTAGGCGCCCCAAAGTTAAAAGAAAATGGCTCTGAACATAGTCTGTCAGAAAAAATATACAATGCCCTATTCTACTCTGTTTTGGAGTATATACACAAACTCCATATGCTCTCTAATGTAAAATACAGAAATTCTATATTTGAGCGAATCGAAAAAAACTAAATATTATCTAGGCACCCCAAAGTTAAAAGCAAAATTTCTCTGAATATAATCTGTCAGAAAAAATATACAATGCCCTTTTCTACTCTGTTTTGTAGCATATACATTAAATCCATATGCTCTCTCATGTAAAATAGAGAAATTCTAATTTTATGCAAATCGAAAAAAATCTAAATAATATCTAGGCGCCCCAGAGTTAAAAGAAAATGGCTCTGAAAATAGTCTGATATAAAAAATATACAATTCCTTTTTCTACTCTGTTTTGGAGTATATAGACCAACTCAGTATGCTCGCTGATGTAATATACCGAAATTCTAATTTTACGTGAATTCAAAAAAATCTAAATATTATCTAGGCACTGGAATGTTAACAGTAGATTTGCTCTGAATATAATGTGTCATAAAAATATACAATGCCCTTTTCTACTCTGGTTTGGAGTATATACACCAACTCAACATGCTCTCTCATGTAAAATAAAGAAATTCTAATTTAAGGTGATTCGAAAAAAATCTAAATAATATCTAGGCGCCCCGAAGTTAAAAGAAAATGGCTCTTTATATAGTCTGTTAGAAACAATATAGAATGCCTTCTTCTACTTTGTTTTGGAGTATATACAACAATTCAGTATGCTCTCCCATGTAAAATACAGAAATTCAATATTTAAGTGAATCGAAAAAAATCTGAATGTTATCTAGGCACCCCAATGTTAAAAACAAAATTGCTCTGAATATAATCTGTCATAAAAAATATACAATGCCCTTTACTACTCTATTTTGCAGTATATCCTCCAACTCAATATGCTCTCTTATGTAAAATATCGATATTCTGATTTTACACAAATGAAAAAAAAAATAAATAATATCTAGGCGACCCAAAGGTTAAAGAAAATGGCTGGGAATATAGTCTGTTAGAAAAAAATACAATGCCTTATTCTACTCTGTTTTGGAGTATATACACCAACTCAGTATGCTCTCACATGTAAAATACCGAAATTCTAATTTTACGTGAATCGAAAAATATCTAAATATTATTTAGTTACCCCAATGTTAAAAACAAAATTGCTCTGAATATAATCTGTCAGAGAAAATATACAATGTCCTCTTTTACTCTATTTTAGAGTATATACATTAACTCCATATGTTCAACTATTTAAAATACAGAAAATCTATATTTAAGTGAATCGAATAAAATCTAAATATTATCTAGGCACCCCAACGCTAAAAGCAAAATTGCTCTAAATATAATCTGTCAGAACAAATATACAATGCCCTTTTCTACTCTGTTTTGTAGCATATACACCAAATCCATATGCTCTCTAATGTAAAATAGAGAAATTCTATTTTTACCAGAATCGAAAAATCTAAATATAATCTACGCACGCCAATGTTAAAAGCAAAATTGCTCTGGATATAATCTGTCAGAAAAAATATACAATGCCCTTTTCTACTCTGTTTTGGTGTATATACATTAACCCAATATGCTCTCTCGCGGAAAATACAAAAATTATAATTTTACGCGAATTGAAAAAAATCTAAATAATATCTTGGCGCCCCAAAGTTAAACGAAAATGCCTCTGAATATAGTCTGTTAAAGAAAATATACAACACCCTTTTCTACTCTCTTTTGCAGTTTATACACCAAATCAGTATGCTCTCTGATGTAAAATACCGAAATTATAATTTTAGGAGAATAAAAAAAAATTTAAATATTATGTAGGCACCCCAATGTTAAAACAAAATTGCTCTGAATATAATCTGTCAGAAAAATATACAATGCCTTATTCTACTCTGTTTTGTAGTATAGACACCAACTTAACATGCTCTCTCATGTAAAATACAGAAATTCTATATTTATGTGAATTGAATAAAATCTAAATATAATCTATGGACCCCAGTGTTAATAGCAAAATTTCTCTGAATATAATCTGTCAGAAAAAATATACAATGCCTTATTCTACTCTGTTTTGGAGTGTATACACCAACTCAGTGCGCTCTCTCATGTAAAATACTGAAATTCTAATTTACGTGAATCGAAAAAAATCTAAATATTATCTAGGCACACCAATGATAAAACCAAAATTTCTCTGAAAATAATCGTTCAGAAAAAATATACAATTCCCTTTTCCACTCTTTGTTGGAGAATATACACCAACTCAATATGCTCTCTCATGTAAAATACCAAAATTCTAATTTACGAGAATGGAAAAAATCTAAATAATATCTATGCGTCCCAATGTTAAAAGAAAATGGCTCTGAATATAGTCTGTTAGAAGAAATATACAATGTTTTATTCTACTCTGTTTAGGAGTATATACACCAACTTCGTGTACTCTCTCATGTAAAATAGAGTAATTCTAATTTTACCGGAATACTTAGAATCTAAATATTACCTAGGTACCCCAATGTTTAAAACAAAATTTCTCTGAATATAATCTGTCAGAAAAAATATACAATTCCCTATTCTACTCTGTTTTGAAGTATATACACCAACTCCATATGCTCTCTCAATTAAAATACAGAAATTCTATATTTAAGCGAATCGAAAAAAATCTAAATATTATCTAGGCACCTTAATGTTAAAAGGAAAATTGCTCTGAATATAATCTGTCAGAAAAAATATACAATGCCTTATTCTACTCTGTTTTGGAGTATATACACAAACTAAGTATGCTCTCTCATGTAAAATATCGAAATTCTAATTTTACGCGAATCGAAAAACATCTAAATAATATCTAGGTGACCCAAAGTTAAAAGAAAGTGGCTCTGAATATAATCTGTTAGAAAAAATATACAATTCCTTATTCTACACTGTTTTGGAGTATATACACCAACTCAGTATGCTCTCTCATGTAAAATACAGAAATTCTATATTTAAGCGAATCGAAAAAATTTAAATACTATCTAGGCACCTTAATGTTAAAAGCAAAATTGCTCTGAATATAATCTGTCAGAGAAAATATACAATGCCTTATTCTACCCTGTTTTGGAGTATATACATCAACTCCATATGCTCTCTCATGTAAAAGAGAGAAATTCTATATTTAAGCCAATCGGAAAACTTTTAATAATATCTAGGCAACCCAATGTTAAAAGCAAAATTGCTCTGAATATAATCTGTCAGAAAAAATATACAATGCCCTTTTCTACTCTGTTTAGGAGTATATACACCAACTCAATATGCTCTCTCATGCAAAATACCGAAATTCTAATTTTACGCGAATCGAAAAAAATCTAAATAATATCTAGGTGCCCCAAAGTTAAAAAAAAATAGCTCTGAATATAGTCTGTTAGAAAAAATATACAAAGCATTATTCCAGTCTGTTTTGGACTATATACACCAAGTCAGTCTGTTCTCTCATGTAAAATAACGATATTCTAATTTTACCATAATAGTTAAAATCTAAATATTACCTAGGCACCCCAATGTTTAAAACAAAATTGGTCTGTATATAATCTGTCAAAAAAAATATACAATGCCCTATTCTACTCTGTTTTCGAGTATATACACCAACTTCACATGCTCTCTCATGTAAAAAATAGAAATTCTATATTTAAGCGAATCGAACAAAAACTAAATATTATCTATGCACCCCAACATCAGAAGCAGAAGTGCTGTGAATATATTCGGTCAGAAAAAATATACAATACCCGTTTCTACTCTGTTTTGTAGTACATACACCAACACAATATGCTCTCTCATGTAAAATAGAGAGATTCTAATTTTACCCGAATCATAAATATGTAAATACAATCTAGGCACCCCAATGTTAAAAACAAAATTGCTACGAATATAATCTGTCAAAAGATATATACAATGCCCTATTCTACTCTTTTTTGGAATATATACACCAACTAGGTATACTCTCTCATGTAAAATACCAAAATTCTAAATTTACGTGAATCGAAAAAAATCTAAATATTATCTAGGCACCCCAATGTTAAAAGCAAAATTGCTCTGAATATAATCTGTGATAAAAATTATACAATGCCGTTTTTTACTCTGTATTGGAGTATATATACTAACTCAATATGCTCTCTCATGTAAAATACACAAATTCAAATTTTAAGTGAATAAAAAAAATCTAAAAAATATCTAGGCTCCCCAAAGTTAAAAGAAAATGGCTCTAAATATAGTCTGTTAGAACAAATATACAATGCCTTATTCTACTATGTTTTGGAGTATATACAGGAACTCAGTATGCTCTCTCGTGTAAAACAAAGATAATCAAATTTTACCCGAATCGAAAAAAGTCTAAATATTATCTAGGCACCCCAATGTTAAAAAGAAAATGGCTCTGAATATACTCTGTCAGAAAAAATATACAATGCCCCATTCTACTCTGTTTTTGAGTATATACACCAATTCAATATGCTCTCTCTTGTAAAATACAGAAATTCTAATTTTACCCGAATCGAAAAAGCTAAAAATTATCTAGGCACCCCAATGTTAAAAACAAATTGCTCTGAATATAATCTGTCAAAAAAAATATACAATGCCATATTGTCCTCTGTTTTTGAATATATACACCAACTCAGTATACTCTCTCATGTAAAATACCGAAATTCTAATTTTACATGAATCGAAAAAAATCTAAATATTATCTAGGCACCCCGATGTTAAAAGAAAAATTTCTCTGAATATAATCTGTCATAAAAATTATACAATGCCCTTTTCTACTCTGTATTGGAGTATATACATTAACTCAGTATGCTCTCTCATGTAAAATACAGAAATTCTAATTTTACCCGAATCGAAAAACTCTAAAAATTATCCAGGCACCCCAATGTTAAAAACAAATTGCTCTAAATATAATCTGTCAAAAAAAATATACAATGCCATATTGTCCTCTGTTTTTGAATATATACACCAACTCAGTATACTCTCTCATGTAAAATACAGAAATTAAAATTTTTCCCGAATTGAAAAAATCTAAATATTATCTAGGCACCCCAATGTTAAAAACAAAATTGCTCTGAATATAATCTGTCATAAAAAATATACAATGCCCTTTACTACTCTGTTTTGGAGTATATACACCAACTCAATATGCTCTCTCATGTAAAATACCGAAATTCTAATTTTATGCGAATCGAAAAAAATCTAAATAATAACCTGGTGCCCCAAAGTTAATAGAAAATGGCTCGTAATATACACTGTTAGGTAAAATATACAATGCCTTATATTACTCTGTTTTGGGGTATATACACCAACTCAGTATGCTCTCTAATGTAAAATACCGAAATTCTAATTTTAGGGGAATCAAAAAATATCTAAATGATATCTAGGCGCCCCAAAAATAAAGAAAATGGCTGTAAATATAGTCTGTTAGAGAAAATATACAATGTGTTATTCTACTTTGTTTTGGAATATATACACCAACCCCACATGCTGTCTCATGTAAAATACAGAAATTCTATATTTAAGCGAATCGAAGAAAATCTAAATATTATCGAGGCACCCCAATGTTAAAAGCAAAATTGCTCTGAATATAGTCTGTCAAAAAAAATATGCAATGCCCTTTTCTACTCTGTTTTGGAGGATATACACCAACTCAGTATGCTCTCTTATGTATAATACCGAAATTCTAATTTTATGTGAATCGAAAAAAATCGAAATATTATCTAGGCACCCGAATGTTAAAAGCAAAATTGCTGTGAATATAATCTGTCAGAAAAAATATACAATGCCATTTTCTACTCTGTTTTGGAGTATATACACCAACTTAATATGCTCTCTCATGTAAAATACCGAATTTCTAATTTTACGTGAATAAAAAAAATCTAAATATTACGTAGGCGCCCCAAGGTTAAAAGAAAATGGCTCTGAATATAGTCTGTTAGAAAAAATATACAATGCCTCATTCTACTCTGTTTTGGAGTATATACACCAACTCAGTATGCTCTCTCATGAAAAATACAAAAATTCAAATTTTACCCTAATCGAAAAAATCTATATATAATCTAGGCACCCCAATGTTAAAAACAAAATAGCTCTGAATATAATCTGTCAAAAAAAATATACAATGCCCTATTCTACTCTGTTTTGGAGTATATACACCAACTCCATATGCTCTCTCATGTAAAATACAGAAATTCTATATTTAAGCGAATCAAATAAAATCTAAATATTATCTAGGCACGCCAACGTTAAAAGCAAAAGTGCTGTGAATATATTCGGTCAGAAGAAATATACAATGCGCGTTTCTACTGTGTTTTGTAGTATATACACCAACTCAATATGCTCTCTCATGTAAAATAGAGAAATTCTAATTTTACCCGAATCAAAAATGTAAATATAATCTAGGCACCCCAATGTTAACAACAAAATTGCTCTGAATATAATCTTTCAAGAAAAATATACAATGCCCTATTCCACTCTCTTTTGGAGAATATACACCAACTCCATATGCTCTCCCATAAAAAATACAGAAATTCTATATTTAAGCGAATCAAAAAAAATCTAAATATTATCTAGGCTACCGAATGTTAAAAGCAAAATTTCTCTGAATATAATCTGTCAGAAAAAATATACAATACCCTTTTCTACTCTGTTTTGGAGTATATACACCAACTCAATATGCTTTCTCATATAAAATACCGAAATTCTAATTATACGCAAATCGAAAAAAATCTTAATAATATCTAGGCGCCCCAAAGTTAAAAGACAGTTGCTCTGAATATAGTCTGTTCGAAAAAATATACAATGCCTTATTCTACTCTGTTTTGTAGTATATACACCAACTCAGTATGCTCTCTAATGTAAAATACCGAAATTCTAATTTTACCCGAATCGAAAAAAGCTAAATATTATCTAGGCACCCCAATGTTAACAACAAAATTTCTCTGAATATAATCTGTCAGAAAAAATATACAATGACATATTCTACTCTGTTTTGGAGTATATACACCAAGTTTGTATGCTCTCTCATGTAAAATACAGAAATTCTATATTTAAGCGAAGTGAAGAAAATATAAATATTATCTAGGCACCTTTATGTTAAAAGCAAAATTGCTCTGAATATAATCTGTCAGAGAAAATATACAATGCCTTATTCTACCCTGTTTTGGAGTATATACATCAACTCCATATGCTCTCTAATGTAAAAGAGAGAAATTCTATATTTAAGCCAATCGGAAAAATTTTAATAATATCTTGGCAACCCAATGTTAAAAGCAAAATTGCTCTGAATATAATCTGTCAGAAAAAATATTCAATGCCCTTTTCTACTCTGTTTTGTAGTATATGCACCAACGTAATATGCTATCTCATGTAAAATATGGAAATTCTAATTATACGCAAATCAAATAAATCTAAATAATTTCTAGGCGCCCCAAAGTTAAAATAAAATGTCTCTGAATATAGTCTGTTAAAAAAATATACAGTGTTTTATTCTACACTGTTTTGGAGTATATACACCAACTTCGTGTACTCTCTTATGTAAAATATAGAAATTTTAATTTTACCAGAATAGTTAAATCTAAATATTACCTAGGCAACCCAATGGTTAAAACAAAATTGCTCTGAATATAATCTGTCAGAAAAAATATACAATGCCCTTTTCTAATCTGTTTTGTAGTATATACACCAACTCCATATGCTCTCTCAGGTAAAATACCGAAATTCTATATTTTAGCAAATCGAAATAAATCTAAATAATATCTGGGCGCCCTAAAGTTAAAAGAAAATGTCTCTAAATATAGTCTGTTAGAAAAAATATACAATGCCTTTTTCTACTGTATTTTGGAGTATATACACGAACTCAACATGCTCTCTCATGTAAAATACAGAAATTCTATATTTAAGCGAATCGAAAAAAAGCTAAATATTATCTAGGCACCCCAATGTTAAAAACAAAATTGCTATGAATATAATCTGTCAGAAAATATATACAATGCCCTATTCTACTCTGTTTTGATGTATATACACCAACTCCATATGCTCTGTCATGTAAAATACCGAAAGTCTAATTTTAGGCAAATCAAAAAGATCTATATAATATCTAGGTGCCCCAAAGTTAAAATAAAATTGCTCTGAATATAGTCTGTTAGAAAGAATATACAATGCCTTATTCTCCTCTGTTTTGGAGTATATACAGCAACTCAGGATGCTCTCACATGTAAAATATAGAAATTCTAATTTTACCAGAATCGAAAAAATCTAAATATTATCTAGGCACCTCAATGTTAAAAACAAAATTGCTCTGAATATAATCTGTGAGAAAAAATATACAATGCCCTATTCTACTCTGTTTTGGAGAATATACAGCAACTCTGTATGCTCTCTCATGTAAAATACAGAAATTCAAATTTTACGCGAATCGAAAAAAATCTAAATAATGTCTAGGCGCCCCAACGTTTAACAAAAATGGCTCTGAATATAGTCTGTTAGAAAAAATATACAATGCCTTATTCGACTTTGTTTTGGAGTATATACATCAACTCCATATGCTCTCTCATGTAAAATACAGAAATTCTTAGTCTACCAGAATCGAATAAATATAAATATTGTCTAGGACCCCCAATGTTAAAAACAAAATTGCTCTGAATATAGTCTGTCCGAAAAAATATACAGTGCCCTATTCTACTCTGTTTTGGAGTATATACACCAACTCCATATGCTCTCTCATGTAAAATACAGAAATTCTATATTTATGCGAATCCAAAAGAATCTAAATATTATCTAGACACCCCAATGTTAAAAGCAAACTTGCTTTCAATATACTCCGTCAGAAAAAATATACAATGCCCTATTCTACTCTGTTTTGTAGTATATACAGCAACCTGATATGCTATCTCATGTAAAATACAGAAATTCTAATTTTACGTGAATCGAAAAATATATAAATAATATCTAGGCTCCCCAAAGTTAAAACAAATTGCCTCTGAATATAGTCTGTTAGAAAAAGTATACAATGCCTTATTCTACTCTGTTTTGGAGAATATACACCAACTCAGTATGCTCTCTTAAGTAAAATATAGCAATTCTAAATTAACGTGAATCAAAAAAAATCTAAATATTATCTATGCACCCCAATATTAAAAGAAAACTTGCTCTGAATATAACCTGTCATAAAAAATACACAATGCCCTTTTCTACTCTGTTTTGGAGTATATACACCAACTCCATATGCTCTCTCTTGTAAAATACAGAAATTCTAATTTTACGCGAATTGAAAAATATCTAAATAATATCTAGGTGCACCAAAGTTAAAAGAAATTGGCTCTGAATATACTCTATTAAAAAAAAAATACAATGCCTTATTCTACTCTGTTTTGGAGTATATACACCAACTCAGTATGCTCACTTAAGTAAAATATAGCAATTCTAATTTTACGTGAATCAAAAAAAATCTAAATATTATCTAGGCACCCCATTGTTAAAAACAAAATTGCTCTGAAAATAATCAGTCAGAAAAAATATACAATGCCCTATTCTACTCTGTTTTGGAGTATATACAAAAACTGCATATGCTCTCTCAGGTAAAATACCGAAATTCTAATTTTACATGAATCGAAAAAAATCTAAATAATATCTAGGCACTCCAAAGTTAAAACAAAATGGCTCTGAATATAGTCTGTTATAAAAAATATAAAATAGCTTATTCTACTCTGTTTTGGAGTATATACACCAACTCAGTATGCTCTCTCATGTAAAATACAGAAATTCTAATTTTACCTGAATTGAAAAAATCTAAATATTATCTAGGCACACCAATGTTAAAAACAAAATTGCTCTGAATATAGTCTGTCAGAGAAAATATACAATGCCCTATTCTACTCTGTTTTGGAGTATATACACCAACTCCATATGCTCTCTCATGTAAAATACAGAAATTCTATATTTAAGCGAATCGAAAAAAATCTAAATAATATCTAGACGCCCCAAAGTTAAAAGAAAATGGCTCTGAAAATAATCTGTGAGAAAAAATATACAATGCCTTATTCTACTCTGTTTTGGAGTATATACACCAACTCAGTATGCTCTCTTATGTAAAATACCGAAATTCTAATTTTATGCAAATTGATATAAATCTAACAAATATGTAGCCACCCCAAATATAAAAGAAAACGGCTCTGAATATAGTCTGTTAGAAAAAATATACAATGCCTTATTCTACTCTGTTTTGGAGTTTATACAACAACTCAGTATGCTCTCTCATGTAAAATACAGAAATTCTAATTTTTCCCGAATCAAAAAAATCTAAACATTATCTAGGCACCCCAATGTTAAAAACCAAATTGCTCTGAACATAATCTGTCATAAAAAATATACAATGCCATTTTCTACTCTGTTTTGGAGTACATACACCAACTCCATATGCTCTATCATTTAAATATAGAAATTCTATATTTAAGCGAATCGAAAAAAATCTAAATATTATCTAGGCACCCCAATGTTAAAAACAAAATTTCTCTGAATATAATCTGTCAGAAAAAATATACAATGCCATTTTCTACTCTGTTTAGGAGTATATACAATAACTCAGTTTGCGCTCTGAAGGAAAATAGAAAAATTCTAATTTTACCCTAATCAAAAAATCTAAATATTCTTTAGGCACCCCAATGTTAAAAACAAAACTGCTCTCACTATAATCTGTCAGAAAAAATATACAATGCCCTATTCTACTCTTTTTTGGAGTATATACACCAACTCCATATGCTCTCTCATGTAAAATACAGAAATTCTAATTTTACACGAATAGAAACAATCTAAATATTATCTAGGCACCCCATTGTTAAAAACAAAAAGGCTGTGAATATAATCAGTCAGAAAAATAAACAATGCCCTATTCTACTCTGTTTTGTAGTACATACACCAACTCCATATGCTCTCTCATGTAAAATACAGAAATCATATATTTAAGCGAATCAAAAAAATCTAAATATTATCTAGGCACCCGAAGGATAAAAGCAAAATTGCTCTGAATATAATCTGTCAGAAATAATATATAATGCCATATTCTACACTCCTTTTGGAATATATACACCAGCTCCATAAGCTCTCTCATGTAAAATACTGAAATTCTTATTTTCGTGAATGGAAAAAAACCTAAAGAATATCTAGGTGCCCCAAAGTTAATAGAAAATGGCTCTGAATATAGTCTGTAAAAAAAAATATACAATGCCTTATTCTACTCTGTTTTGGAGTATATACACCAACTCAGTATGCTCTCTCATGTAAAATACCGAAATTCTAATTTTACCCGAATCGAAAAAATCTAAATATTATCTAGGCACCCCAATGTTAAAAACAAAGTTGCTCTGAAGATAATCTGTCAGAAAAAATATACAATTTCCTATTCTACTCTGTTTTGGAGTATATACACCAACTCCGTATGCTATATCATGTAAAATACCGAAATTCTAATTTTACGTGAATCGATAAAAATCTAAATATTATTTAGGCACCCGAATGGTAAAAGCAAAATTGCTCTGAATATAAACTGTCAGAAATAATACACAATGCATTTTTCTACTCTGTTTTAGGGCATATACACCAACTCAATATGCTCTCTCATGTGAAATACTGAAATTCTAATTTTACGTGAATCCAAAAAATCTAAATATTATCTAGGCACACCAAAGTTAAAAGAAAATGGCTCTGAATATAGTCTGTTAGAAAAAATATTCAATGCCTTATTCTACTCTGTTTTGGAGTATATACACCAAATCAGTATGCTCTCTCATGTAAAATACAGAAATTCTAATTTTATCCGAATCGAAAAAATTTAAATATAATCTACGCACCCCTATGTAAAAACAAAATTTCTCTGAACATAATCTGTCAGAAAAAATATTCAATGCCCATTTCTACTCTGTTTTGGAGTATATACACCAACTCCATATTCTCTCTCATGTAAAATGCGGAAATTCTATATTTAAGCGAATCAAAATATATCTAAATATAATCTAGGCAGACCAATGTTAAAATCAAAATTGCTCTGAATATATTCTGTCAGAAAAATTTACAATGCCTTAATCTACTCTGTTTTGTAGTATATACACCAACTTAGTATGCTCTCTCATGTAAAATACCAAAATTCTAATTTTACCCGTATCAACAAAATCTAAATATTATCTAGGCACCCCAATGTTAAAAACAAAATTGCTCTGCATATAATCAGTCAGAAAAAATATACAATGCCCTATTCTACTCTGTTTTGGAGTATATACACCAACTCCATTTCCTCAATCATATAAAATACCGAAATTCTAATTTTACATGAATCGAAAAAAATCTAAATAATATCTAGGCGCCCCAAAGTTAAAAGAAAATGGCTCTGAATATATTCTGTTAGAAAAAATATACAATACCTTATTCTATTCTGCTTTGGAGTATATACACCAACCCAGTATACTCTCTCAGGTAAAATACCAAAATTCTAATTTTACGTGAATCAAAAGAAATCTAAATATTATTTAGGCACCCGAATGGTAAAAGCAAAATTGCTCTGAATATAAACTGTCATAAAAAATATACAATGCCCTTTTCTACTCTGTTTTAGGGTATATACACCAACTCAATATTCTCTCTCATGTGAAATACCGAAATTCTAATTTTACGTGAATCGAAAGAAATCTAAATATTATCTAGGCACCCCAATGTTAAAAACAAAATTTCTCTGAATATAATCTGTCAGAAAAAATATACAATGCCCTATTCTACTCTGTTTTGGAGTATATACACCAACTGTATATGCTCTCTCATGTAAAATACAAAAATTCTATATTTAAGCGAATCGAAAAAAATCTAAATATAATCTAGGCACCCCAATGTTATAAACAAAATTTCTCTGAATATAATCTGTCAGAAAAAATATACAATGCCCTATTCTACTCTGTTTTAGGGTATATACACCAACTCAGTACGCTCTCTTATGTAAAATACAGCAATTCTAATTGTACGTGAATCAAAAAAAATATAAATATTATCTACACACCGCATTGTTAAAAAAAAATTGCTCTGAATATAATGTGTCAGAAAAAATATAATATGCAATATTCTAATCTGTTTTAAAGTATATACACCAACCCCATATGCTCTCTCATGTAAAATACAGAAATTCTATATTTAAGCGAATCGAAAAAAAATCTAAATATTATCTGGGCACCCCTATGTTAAAAGCAAAGTTGCTCTGAAAATAATCTGTCAGAAAAAATATACAAAGCCCTTTTCTACTCGGCTTTGTAGTATATAAACCAACTCAATATGTTCTGTCATGTAAAATACCGAAATTCTAATTTTAGGCGAATCAAAAAAATCAAAATAATATCTAGGCACCCCTGTGTTAAAAAAAAATTGCTCTGAATATATTCCGTCAGGAAAAATATACAATGCCCTTTTCTACTCTGTTTTGTAGTATGTACACCAACTCATTATGCTCTCTCTTGTAAAATACCGAAATTCTAATTTTACGTGAATCGAAAAATATCTAAACACTATCTAGGCCCCCCAATATTAAAAGCAAAATTTCCCTGAATATAATCTGTCAGAGAAAATATACAATGCCATATTCTACACTGTTTTGGAGTATATACACCAACTCGATATGCCCTCTCATGTAAAATACAGAAATTTTATATTTAAGCAAATCGAAAAAAATCTAAATATTATCTAGGCACTCCAATGTTTAAAGCAAAATTGCTCTGAATATAATCTGTCAGAAAAAATATACAATGCCCTTTTCTACTCTGTCTTGGAGTATATACACCAACTCAATATGCTCTCTCATGTAAAATATAGAAATTCCAATTTTACCAGAATCTAAAAAATCTAAATATTATCTAGGCAACCAGTGTTAAAAACAAAATCGCTCTGAAGATAATCTGTAAGAAAAAATATACAATGCCCTATTTACTCTGTTTTGGAGTATATACACCAACTCAGTATGCTCTCTCATGTAACATACCGAAATACTAATTTTACGTGAGTCGAAAAAATCTAAATATTATCTAGGCACCGCAATGTTAAAAGCAAAATTACTCTTAATATAATCTGTCAGAAAAAAATATACAATGCCCTTTTCTACTCTGTTTAGGAGTAAATACACCAACTCAATATGCTCTCTCATGTAAAATACAGAAATTCTAATTTTACCCGAATCGAAAAAATCTAAATATTATCTAGGCAACCAATGTTGAAAACAGAATTGCTCTGAATATAATATGTCATAAAAAATATAGAATGTCCTATTCTACTCTGTTTTGGACTATATACACCAACTCCATATGCTCTCTCATCTAAAATTAGAGAATTCTATATTTAAGCGAATTGAAAAAAATCTAAATATTATGTAGGAACCCCAATGTTAAAAGCAAAATTGCTCTGAATATAATCTGTCAGAAAAAATATACAATGCCCTATTCTACTCTGTTTTGGAGTATATACACCAACTCAATATGCTCTCTCACATAAAATACCGAAATTATAATTTTACACGAATCGAAAAAAATCTAAATAATATCTAGGCGCCCCAAAGGTAAAATAAAATGGCTCTAAATACAGTCTGTTATAAAAAATATACAATGCCTTATTCTACTCTATTTTAAAGTATATACACCAACTCACTATGCTCTCTCAAGTAAAATACAGAAATTCTATATTTAAGCGAATTTAAAAACATCTAAATAATATCTAGGCACCCCAATGTTAAAAGCAAAATTGCTCTGAATATATTTGTCAGAGAAAATATAAAATGCCTTTTTATACTCTGTTTTGTAATATATATACAAACTCAATATGCTCTCTCATGTAAAATACCGTAATTCTAATTTTACGTGAATCGAAAAATATCTAAATAATGTCCAGGCGCCTCAAAGCTAAAAAAAATGGCTCTGAATATAGTCTATTAGAGAAAATATACAATGCCTTATTCTACTCTGTTTTGGAGTATATACACCAACTCAATATGCTCTCTCATGTAAAATACTGAAATTCTAATTTTACGTGAATCGGAAAAAATCTAAATATAATCTTGGCAACCCAATGTTAAAAACAAAATTTCTCTGAATATAATCTGACAGAAAAAAATATACAATGCCCTATTCTACTCTGTTTTAGCGTATATACACCAAATCCATTTGCTCTCTCATGTAAAATACAGAAATTCTATATTTAAGCGAATCGAAAAAAATCTAAATATTATCTAGGACCCCAATGTTAAAAGCAAAATTGCTTTGAATATAATCTGTCAGAAAAAATATACAATGCCCTTTTCTACTCTGTTTTGTAGTATATACACAGACTTCATATGCTCTCTCATGTAAAATACAGAAATTCTAATTTTACCCGAATCGAAATAATCTAAATATTATCTAGGCACACCAATGTTAAAAGCAAAATTACTCCGAATATAATCTGTTAGAGAAAATATACAATGCCCCTTTCTACTCTGTTTTGGAGTATATTCACCAACTCCATATGCTCTCTTATGTAAAATACAGACATTCTATATTTAAGCGAATCGAAACAATTCTAAATATTATCTAGGCACCCCAATGTTAAAAGCAAAATTGTTCTGAATATAATCTGTCAGAGAAAATACAAAATGCCCTTTTCTTCTCTGTTTTGGAGTATATAAACCAACTCAATATGCTCTCTCAACTAAAATAAAGAAATTCAATATTTAAGCAAATTGAAAATAATCTGAATATTATCTAGGCACCGCAATGTTAAAAGCAAAATTGCTGTGAATATAGTCTGTCATAAAAAATATACAATGCCCTTTTCTTCTTTGTTTTGCAGTATATACACCAACTCCATATGCTCTCTCATGTAAAATGCCGAAATTCTAATTTTACGCGAACCGAAAAAAATCTAAATATTATATAGGGACCCCAATTTTAAAAGCAAAATTTCTCTGAATATAATCTGTCAGAAAAAATTTACAATGCCCTTTTCTACTCTGTTTTGTATTTATATACCAACTCAATATGCTCTCTCATGTTAAATACCGAAATTCTAAATTTACGTGAATAAAAACAAATCTAAATAATGTCTAGGTGCGTCAAAGATAAAATAAAATGGCTCTGAATATAGTCTGTTAGAAAAAATATACAATCCCCTTTTCTACTCTGTTTTGTAGTATATACACCAACTCAATATGCTCTCTCATGTAAAATATAGAAATTCTAATTTTATACAAATCCAAAAAATCTAAATATTATCTAGGCACCCCAATGTTTAAAACAAAATTGCTCTGAATATAATCTGTCAGAAAAAATATACAAAGACCTATTCTACTCTGTTTTGGAGTATATACACAAAGTCAGTATGCTCTTTCATGTAAAATACAGAAATTCAACATTTAAGCTAATCGAAATAAATCTAAATAACATCTAGGCGCCTCAAAGTTAAAAGAAAATGGCTCTCAATATAGTCTGTTAGAAAAAATATACAATGCCTTATTCTACTGTGTTTTGACGAATATACACCCACTCCATATGCTCTCTCATGTAAAATACAGAAATTCTATATTTAAGCTAATCAAAATAAATCTAAATAATATCTAGGCACCCCAAAGTTAAAAGAAAATGGCTCTGAATATAGTCTGTTAGAAAAAATATACAATGCCTTATTATACATTTTTTGGGGGAATATACACAAACTCAGTATGCTCTATCATGTAAAATACAGAAATTCTAATTTTAAGTGAATTGAAAAAAATATAGATATTATCTAGGCTCCCGAATGTTAAAAGCAAAATTTCTCTGAATATAATCTGACAGAAAAAATATACAATGCCCTTTTCTACTCTGTTTTTGAGTATATACATCAACTCAATATGCTCTCTCATGTAAAATACTGAAATTTTAATCTTACGCGAAACAAAAAAAAATATAAATAATATCTAAACGCTCCAAAGTCAAAAGGAAATGGCTCTGAATACAGTCTTTTAGAAAAAGTATACAATGCCTTATTCTACTCTGTTTTGGAGTATATACACCAACACAGTTTGCTCTCTCCTGTAAAATAGAGAAATTCTAATGTTACCAAAATCGTAAAAATTTAGATATTATTTAGGTATTCCAATATTAAAAGCAAATTTGCTCTGAATACAATCTGTCAGAAAAAATATACAATGCCCGATTCTACTCTGCTTTGCAGTATAGACACCAACTTTATAAGCTCTCTAAGGTAAAATAGAGAAATTCAATATGTAAGCGAATCGAAAATCATCTAAATATTATCTAGGCAACCCAAAGTTAAAGAAAATGGCTCTGAATATACTCTTTTAGAAAAAATATACAATGCCTTTTTCTACTCTGTTTTGGAGCATATACAGCAACTCAGTATGCCCTCTCATGTATAAAACCGAAATTCTAATTTTACGTTTATCGAAATAAATCTAAATAATATCTACACGCCCCAAAGTTAAAACAAAATGGCTCTGAATATAGTCTGTTAGAAAAAATATACAAAGCCTTATTATACTCTGTTTTGGAGTATATACAGCAAATCAGTGTGCTCTCTCATGTAAATACAGAAATTCTAATTTTACCAGAATCGAAAACATTTATATATTATCTAGGCACACCAATGTTAAAAATAAATTGCTCTGAATATAATCTGTCAGAAAAAATATACAATGCTCTTTTCTACTCTGTTTTGTGGTATATACAACAACTCCCTATGTTGTCTCATGTAAAATACAGAAATTCTATATTTAACCGAATCGAAAATAATCTAAATATTATCTAGGCACCACAATGTAAAAAAGCGAAATTGCTCTGAATATAATCTGTCTGTTAGAAAAAATATACAATGCCTTATTCTACTTTTTCTTGAAGTATATACACCAACTCAGTATGCTCTCTCATGTAAAATACAGAAATTCTAATTTTACCTGAATCGAAAAAATCTAAATATCACCTAGGCGCCCCAATGTTAAAAACAAAATTTCTTTGAATATAATCTGTCAGAAAAAATATACCATGTTTTATTCTACTCTCTTTTGGAGTATATACACCAACTCAGTATGCTCTCTCATGTAAAATACTGAAATTCTAAATTTACGTGAATTGAAATAAATTTAAATATTATATAGGCACCCCAATGTTAAAAGCAAAATTGCTCTGAATATAATCTCTCAGAAAAAATATACAATGCCCCATTTTACTCTGTTTTGGAGTATATACACCAACTCCATGTGCTCTCTCAGGGAAAATACAGAAATTCTAATTTTACCTGAATCGAAAAAATCTAAATAATATCTAGGCGCCCCAAAGTTAAAAGAAAATGGCACTGAATATAGTCTGTTAGAAAAAATATACAATGCCTTATTCTACTCTGTTTTGGAGTATATACACCAACTGAGTGTGCTCTCTAATGAAAAATACAGAAATTCTAATTTTACCCGGATCGAAAAAATCTAAATATGATCTAGGCACCCCAATGTTAAAAGCAAAATTGCTCTGAATATAATCTGTCAGAAAAAATATACAATGCCCTATTCTACTCTGTTTTGGAGTATATACACCAACTCCATATGCTCTCTCATGTAAAATACGGAAATTCTATATTTAAGCAAATTGAAAAAAATCTAAATATTATCCAGGCACCCCAATGTTTAAAGAAAAATTGCTCTGAAATTAATCTGTGAGAAAAAATATACAATACCCTTTTCTAATTTGTTTTGTAGTATATACACCAACTCAATATGCTCATGTAAAATACCGAAATTCTAATTTTACGCTAATCGAAAACAATCTAAATAATATCTAGGCACACCAAAGTTAAAAGAAAATTGCTCTCAATATAGTCTGTTAGAAAAAATATACAATGCCTTATTCTACTCTGTTTTGGAGTATATACACCAACTCAGTAGGCCATCTCAAGTAAAATACAGAAATTGTATATTTAAGCGAATTGAAAAAAATCTAAATATTATCTAGGAACTCTAATGTTAAAAGTAACATTGCTCTAAATATAATCTGTGAGAAAAAATATACAATGCCTTATTCTATTATGCTTTGGAGTATATACACCAACTCAGTCTGCTCTCTCAGGTAAAATGCAGAAATTCTAATTTTACGGGAATCGAAAAAAATCTAAATATTATCTAGGCACCCGAATGTTAAAAGCAAAATTTCTCTGAATATAACCTGACAGGTAAAATATACAATGCTCTTTTCTACTCTGTTTTGGAGTATATACACCAACTCAATATGTTCTCTCATGTAAAATAGCAAAATTCTAATTTTACATGAATCGATAGAAATCTAAATAATATCTAGGCGCCCAAAAGTTAAAAAAAATTGGCTCTGAATATAATATGTTAGAAAAAATATACAATGTCGGATTCTACTCTGTTTTGGACTATATATACCTACTCAGTATGCTCTCTCATGTAAAATACATTAATTCTATATTTAGCAAATTGAAAAATATCTAAATCTTATCTAGACACCCCAATGTTAAAAACAAAATTGGTCTGAATATAATCTGTCAGAAAAAATATACAATGTTTTTTTCTACTCACTTTTGGATTATATACACTAACACCATATACTCTCTCATGTAAAATACTGAAATTCTAATTTTACGCGAATGGAAAAAATTTACATAATATCTAGGCACCCCAATGTTAAAAGAAAATGGCTCTGAATATAGTCTGTTAGAAAAAATATACAATGCCTTATTCTACTGTGTTTTCGAGTACATACACCAACTCAGTATGCTCTATAATATAAAATACAGAAATTCTAATTTTACCCGAATTGAAAAAATCTAAATATTGTTTAGGCACCCCAATGTTAAAAGCAAAATTGCTCTGAATACAATGTGTCAGAAAAAAATACAACCTTCATTTGTACTCAGTTTTGGAGTATATATACCAACTCAATATGCTGTCTCATGTAAAATACAGAAATTCTAATTTTACGCGAATCGAAAAAAATCGAAATAATATCTAGTCACCCAAAATTTAAAGGAAAATGGCTCTGAATATAGTCTGTTAGAAAAAATATACAATGCCTTTTTCTACTCTGTTTTGGAGAATATAAACCAACGCAGTATCCTCACTCCTGTAAAATTCCGAAATTCTAATATTATGTGAATCGAATAAAATCTAAATAATATCAAGGTGCTTCAAAGTTAAAAGAAAATGGCTCTGAATATGGCCTGTTAGAAAAAATATACAATGCCTTATTCTACTCTATTTTGTATTATATATACCAACTCACTATGCTCTCTAATGTAAAATACCGAAATTCTAATTTTACGTGAATCGAAAAAAATCTAAATATTATCTAGGCACCCTAATGTTAAAAGCAAAATTGCTATGAATATAATCTGTCAGAAAAAATATACAATGCCCCTTTCTACTCTGTTTTGTAGTATATACACCAAGTCAATATACTCTCTCATGTAAAATACCGAAATTCCAATTTTACGTGAATCGAAAAAAATCTAAATAATATCTAGGCACCCCAATATTAAAACAAAATCGCTCTGAATATAATCTGTCAGAAAAAATATACAATGCCCTTTTCGACTCTGCTTTGGAGTATGTACACCAACTCCATATGCTCTCTCATGTGAAATACAGAAATTCTATATTTAAGCGAATTGAAAAAAATCTAAATATTATCTAGGCACTCCAATGTAAAAAGCAAAATTGCTCTGAATGTAGTCTCTCAGAAAAAATATACAATGCCCTTTTCTACTCTTTTTTGTAGTATATACACCAACTCAATACGCTCTCTCATGTAAAATACCGAAATTCTACTGTTACACGAATCGAAAAGAATCTAAATAATATCTAGGCACCCACAAGTTTAAAGAAAATTTCTCAGAATATAGTCTGTTAAAAAATATATACAATGCCTTATTCTACTCTGTTTTGGATTATATACACCAACTCATTATGCTATCTCATGTAAAATACCGAAATTATAATTTTACGTAAATCGAAAAAAATCTAAATAATATCTATGTGACGCAATGTTAAAAGAAAATGGCTCTGAATATAGTCTGTTAGAAAAAATATACAATTCCTTATTCTACTCTGATTTGGAGTATATACACCAACTCAGTATGCTCTCTCATGTAAAATACGGAAATTCTAAATTTAGTTCAATCGAAAAAAATCTAAATATTATCTAGGCACCCCAATGTTAAAAACAAAATTGCTCTGGATATAATCTGTCAGAAAAAATATACAATGCCCTATTCTACTCTGTTTTAAAGTATATACACCAACTCCATATGCTCTCTCATGTAAAATACAGAAATTCTATATTTAAGCGAACCGAAAAAAATCTAAATATTATCTCGGCTCCCCAATGTTAAAAACAAAATTGGTGTGTATATAGTCTGTCAGATAAAATATACAATGTCCTATTCTACTCTGTTTTGGAGTATATACACCAACTCCATATGCTCTCTCATGTAAAATACAGAAATTTTATATTTCAGCAAATCAAAAATATCTAAATATTATCTAGGCACCCCAATGTTAAAAGCAAAACTGCGCTGAATATACTCTGTCAGAAAAAATATACAATGTCTTATTCTATTATGCTTTGGAGTATATACACAAACACACTACGCTCTGTCATGTAAAATAAAGAAATTCAAAATTTACGTGAATCGAAAATAATCTAAATAATATCTAGGCACCCCAAAGTTAAAAGAAAATGGCTCTGAATATAGTCTGTTAGAAAAAATATACAATGCCTTATTCTACTCTGTTTTGGAGTATATACACCAACACACTATGCTCTGTCATGTAAAATAAAGAAATTCTAAATTTACGTGAATCAAAAGAAATCTAAATATTATCTATTCACCCCAATGTTAAAAGCAAAATTGCTCTGAATATAATCTGTCAGAAAAAATCTACAATGCCCTTTTCTACTCTGTTTTGTAGTATATATACCTCGTCAATATGCTCTCTCATGTTAAATACCGAACTTCTTATTTTAGGCGAATCGAAAATAATCTAAATAATATCGAGGCACCCCAATGTTAAAAGAAAATGGCTGTGAATATAGTCTGTTAGAAAAAATATACAATGCCTTATTCTACTCTGTTTTGGAGTATATACACCAACTCAGTATGTTCTCTCATGTAAATTAGAGAAATTCTAATTTTACCCGAATTGAAGAAGTCTATATACTATCTATGCACCCCAATGATAAAACAGAATTGCTCTGAATATTATCTGTTAGAAAAAATATACAATACCCTATTCTACTCTGTTTTGGAGTATATACAGCAACTCCATATGCTCCCTCATGTAAAATACAGAAATTCTATATTAAAGCAAATAGAAAAAAATCTAAATAATATCTATGCACCCCAAACTTAATAGAAATGGCTCTGAATATAGTCGGTTAGATGAAATATAAAATGCCTTATTCTACTCTGTTTTGGAGTATATACACCAACGTAGTATGCTCTCTCATGTAAAATACCGAAATTCTAAATTTACATGAATCGAAAAAATCTAAATATTATCTAGGCAACCCAATGTTAAAAGCAAAATTTCTCTGAATATAATCTGTCAGAAAGAATATACAATGCCCTTTTCTACTCTCTTTTGTAGTATATACATCAACTCAATATGCTCTCTCATGTAAAAAACCGAAATTATAATTTGACGTGAATCGAAAAAACTCTAAATATCTAGACGCCACAAAGTTAAAGGAAAATGGCTCTGAATATAGGCTGTTAGAAGAAATATACAATGCCTTATTCGACTCTGTTTTGGAGGATATACAAAAACTCAGTATGCTCTCTCATGTAAAATAACGAAATTCTAATTTTAACCCAATCGAAAAAATCTAAATATTATCTAGGCACCCCAATGTTAATAACAAAATTTCTGTGAATATAATCTGTCCGGAAAAATATACAAATTTCTATTCTACTCTGTTTTCGAGTATATACACCAACTCAGTATGCTCTCTCATGTAAAATACAGAAATTCTAATTTTATGTGAATCGAGAAAAATCTAAATATTATCTAGCCACCCCAATGTTAAAAGCAAAATTGCTCTGAATATAATCTGTCAGAAAAAATATTCAATTCCCTATTCTACTCTGTTTTGGAGTATATACACCTACTCCATATGCTCTCTCATGTAAAATACAAAAATTCTAATTTTACTTGAATCGAAAAAAATCTAAATAATATCTAGGCGCCCCAAAGTTAAAAGAATATGGCTCTGAATATAGTCTGTTAGAAGAAATATACAATGCCTTGTTCTACTCTGTTTTGGAGTATATACACCAACTCAGTATGCTCACTCATGTAAAATACCGAAATTGTAATTTTACGTGAATCGAAATAAATCTAAATATTATCCAGGCACCGCAATGTTAAAAACAAAATTTCTCTGAATATAATCCATCAGAAATATATACAATGCCCTTTTCTACTCTTTTTTGGAGTATATACACCAACTGAATATGCTCTCTCATGTAAAACACAGAAATTCTAATTTTATCCGAATTGAAAAAATCTAAATATTATCTTGGCACCCTAATGTTAACAACAATATTGCTCTGAATATAATCTGTCAGAGAAAATATACAATTCACTATTCTACTCTGTTTTGGAGTATATTAACCAACTCAGTATGCTCTCTCATGTAAAATACAGAAATTCTAAATTTACATAAATCCAAAAGAATATAAATATTATCTAGGCACCCCAATGTTAAAAAAAAATTGCTATGAAAATAATCTGTGAGAAGAAATATACAATGTCCTATTCTACTATTTTTTGGAGTATATTAACCAACTCCATATGCACTCTCATGTAAAATAGAGAAATTCTAATTTTACAAAAATCGACAAAATCTAAATATTATCTAGGCACCCCAATGTTAAAAACAAAATGGATCTGAATATAATCTGTCAGAAAAATATACAATGCCCTATTCTACTCTGTTTTGGAGTATATACAAAACTCAGTATGCTCTCTCATAAAAATTCTGAAATTCTAATTTTACCAGAATCGAAAAAAATATAAATATTATCTAGGCACCCCAATGTTAAAAGCAAAGTTGCTCTGAATATCATCTGTCAGAAAAAATACACAATGCCCTTTTCTACTCTGTTTTGTAGTATATATACCAACTCAATATGCTCTCTCATGTAAAATACCGAAATTCTAATTTTACGAGAATCAAAAAAAAATCTAAATAATATCTAGGCGCCCCAAAGCTAAAAGAAAATGGCTCTGAATATAGTCTGTTAGAAAAAATATACAATGCCATATTCTACTCTGTTTAGGAGTATATACACCAACTCAGTATGCTCTCTCATGTAAAATAGAGAAATTCTAATTTTACCCCAATCGAAAAATTCCAAATATTATCTAGGCACCCCAATGTTAAAAACAGAATTGCTCTGAATATAATCTGTCAGAAAAAATATACAATGCCCTATTCTACTTTGTTTCGGAGTATATACACCAACTACATATGCTCTCTCACGTAAAATACAGAAATTCTATGTTTAGGCGAATCGTAAAAAATCTAAATATTATCTAGGCACCCGAATGTTAAAAGCAATATTTCTGTGAATATAGTCTGTTAGAAAAAATATACAATGCCGTATTCTACTCTGTATTGAAGTATATACACCAACCAAGTATGCTCTCTCATGTAAAATACAGAAATTCCAATTTTACGTGAACCGATAATTATCTAATTATATAGGCACCCTAATGTTAAAAACAAAATTGCTCTGAATATAATCTCTCAGAATAAATATACAATTCCCTATTCTACTATGTTTTGGAGTATATACACCAACTCAATATGCTTTCTCATGTAAAAAAAGAAATTGTAATTTTACCCGAATCAAAAAAATCTAAATATTATCTAGGTACCCCAATGTTAAAAACAAAATTCCTCTTAATATAATCTGTAAGGAAAAATACACAATACCCTAATCTACTCTTTTTTGGAGTATATACACAAACTAAGTGTGCTCTCTCATTTACAATACCGAAATTCAAAATTTACGTGAATCGAAAAAAATCTAAATATTATCTAGGCACCCTAATGTTGTAAACAAAATTGCTCTGAATATAATGTGTCAGAAAAAATACTCAATGCCCCATTCTACTCTGTTTTGGATTATATACACCAACTCCATATACTCTCTCATGTAAAATACAGAAATTCTATATTTAAGTGAATAGAAAAAAATCTAAATATTATCTAGTCAGCCCAATGTTAAAAGCAAAATTGCTTTGAATATAATCTGTCATAAAAAATATACAATGCCGTTTTCTACTCTGTTTTGTAGTATATACACCAACTCAATATCCTCTCTCATGTAAAATACAGAGATTCTAATTTTACCAGAATCGAAAATATCTAAATATTATCTAGGCACCCCAATGTTACAAACAAAATTTCTCTGAGTATAATCTGTCAGGAAAAATACACAAATATTTATTCTACTCTGTTTTGGAATATATACACCAACTCAGTATGCTCTCTCATGTAAAATACCGAAATTGTAAATTTACGTGAATCGAAAAAAACTAAATATTATCTAGGCACCCCAAAGCTAAAAGCAAAATTACTGTAAATATAATCTGTCAGGAAAAATATACAATGCCCTTTTGTACTCTGTTTAGGAGTATATACACCAACTCAGTATGCTCTCTTATGTAAAATAAAGAAATTCTAATTTTACATGAATCGAAAAAAATCTAAATAATATCTAGGCGCCCCAAAGTTAAAGGAAAATGGCTCTAAATATACTCTGTTAGAAAAAATATACAATGCCTTATTCTACTCTGTTTTAAAGTATATAAACCAATTCAGTATGCTCTCTCATGTAAAATACAGAAATTCTAATTTTACGTGAATCCAAAAAAATGTACATATTATCAAGGCACCCCAATGTTAGAAACAAAATTGCTCTGAAAATAATCTCTCAGAAAAAATATACAATGCAGTATTCTACTCTGTTTTGGAGTATATACACCAAATCCATATGCTCTCTCATCTAAAATACAGAAATTCTATATTTAAGCGAATCGAAAAAAATCTAAGTATTATCTAGGCAACCCAAAGTTAAAAGGAAAATTGCGCTGAATATAATCTGTCAGAAAAAATATACAATGCCCTTTTTTTCTCTGATTTGTAGTATATACACCAACTCAATATGCTCTCTCATGTAAAATAAGGAAATTCTAATCTTACCCAAAACGAAAAAATCTAAATATTATCTAGGAACCCCAATATTAAAAAGAAAATTGCTCTGAATATAATCTGTCAGAAGAAATACACAATTCCCTATTCTACTCTGTTGTTCAGTATATACAACAACTCAGTATGCTCTCTCATGTAAAATACCGAAATTCTAATTTTACGTGAATTGAAAATAATCTAAATAATATCTAGGTGCCCCAAAGTTAAAAGAAAATGGCTCTCAAAATAGTCTGTTAGAAAAAATATACAATGCCTTATTGTACTCTGTTTTGCAGTATATACATCAACTCAGTATGCTCTCTCATGTAAAATACAGAAATTCTATATATAAGCGAATCAAAAAAAATCTAAATATTATCAAGGCACCCCAATGATAAAAACAAAATGGCTCTGAATATAAACTGTCAGATAAAATATACAATTCCCTAATCTACTGTGTTTTCGAGTATATACACCAACTCCATATGTTCTCTCATGCAAAATACAGAAATTGAATATTTAAGCGAATCGAAAAATATCTAAATATTATGTAGTCACCCCAATGGAAAAAGCAGAATTCCTCTGAATATAATCTGTCAGAGAAAATATACAATGCCCTTTTCTACTCTGTTTTGTAGTATATACACCAACACAATATGGTCTCCCATGTAAAATACCGAAATTCTAATTTTACGCAAATCGAAAAAAATCTAAATAATATCTAGGGGCCCCAAAGTTAAAGAAAAATGGCTCTGAATATAGTCTGTAAGAAAAAATATACAATGCCTTATTCTACTCTGTTTTGGAGTATATACACCAACTCACTATGCTCTCTCATGTAAAATACTGTAATTCTAATTTTACGTGAATCGAAAAAAATCTAAATATTATCTCGGCACCCCAATGTTAAAAACAAAATTGCTCTGAATATAATCTGTCAGAAAAAATATACAATGCCCTATTCTACTATTTTTTGGAATGTATACACCAACTCCATATGCTCTCTCATGTAAAATAAATTCTAATTTTACTCGAATTGAAAAAATCTAAATATTGTCTAGGCACCCCAATGTTAAAAACCAAAATGCTCTGAATATAATCTGTCACAAAAAATATACAATGCCTTATTCTACTCTGTTTTGGCGTATATACACCAACTCAGTATGCTCTCTCTTGTAAAATACAGAAGTTTTATATTTAAGCGAATTGAAAAATATCTAAATATTATCTAGGCACCCCAATGTTAAAAGAAGTATTGCTCTGAATATAATCTGTCAGAATAAATATACAATGCCCTATTCTACTCTGTTTTGAAGTGTATACACCAACTCCATATGCTCTCTCATGTAAAATACAGAAATTCTATATTAAAGTGAATCGAAAAATATGTAAATATTATCTAGAAACCCCAATGTTAAAATCAAAATTTCTCTGAATATAATCTGTCAGAAAAAATATACAATGCCTTTTTCGACTCTGTTTTGTAGTATATACACCAAATTAATATGGTCTCTCATGTAAAATACACAAATTCTAATTTTACCAGAATCGAAAAAATCTAAAAAAGATCTAGGCGCTTCAAAAGTAAAAGAAAATGGCTCTGAATATAGTCTGTTAGACAAAATATACAATGCCTTTTTCTACTTTATTTTGGAGTATATACCCCAACTGAGTATGCTCTCTGAGGTAAAATACCGAAAAAATAATTTTACGTGAATCAAGAAAAATCCAAATATTATCTAAGCACGTCAATGTTGAAAACAAAATTGCTCTGAATATAATCTGTCAGAAAAAATATACACTGCCCTACTCTACTCTGTTTTGGAGTATATACACCAACTCCATATGCTCTCTCATGTAAAATACAGAAATTCAAATTTTACCCGAATCGAAAAAATCTAAATATTATCTAGGCACCCCAATGTTAAAAACAAAATTCCTCGGAATATAATCTCTCATAAAAATATACAGTGCCGTATTGTACACAGTTTTGGAGTATATACACCAACTCAGTATGCTCTCTCATGGAAAATATCGAAATGCTAATTTTAGGTGAATCGAAAAGAATCTAAATATTATCTTGGCACCCCAACTTTAAAAGCAAAATGGCTCTGAATATAATCTGTTGGAACAAATATACAATTCCTTATTCTACTATGTTTCAAAGTATATACACCAACTCAGTATGCTCTCTCAGGTAAAATATAGAAATTCTAATTTTCACTGAATCGAAAAAATCTAAATATAATCTAGGCACTTCAATGTTAAAAAAAAATTGCTCTGAATATAATCTGTCAGAAAAAATATACAATGCCCTATTCTACTCTGTTTTGGAGTATATACACCAACTCAATATGCTCTCTCATGTAAAATGCAGAAATTCTATATTTAAGCGAATCGAAAAAAATCTAAATATTATCTACACATCGCAATGATAAAACCAAAATTGTTCTGAATATAATCTGTCAAAAAGAATATACAATGCCATTTTCTACTCTGTTTTGTAGCATATACACCAACTCAATATGCTTTCTCATGTAAAGTACCGAAACTCTAATTTTACGCGAATCGAAAAATATCTAAATAATATCTAGGCACCCCAAATTTAAAAGAAAATAGCTATGAATATTGTCTGTTAGAAAAATATACAACGCTTTATTCTACTCTGTTTTGGAGTATATACACCAACACAATATGCTCTCTCATGTAAAATAACGAAATTCTAATTTTATGTGAATCGAAAAAAATCTAAATATTATCTAGGCAACCCAATGTTAAAAGAAAAATTGCTAGGAATATAATCTGTCAGAAAAAATATACAATGCCCTTTTCTATTCTGTTTTGAAGTATATACACAAACTCAATATGCTCTCTCATGTAAAAAACAGAAATTCTTATTTTACCCGAATCGAATAATTCTAAATACAATCTAGGCACCCCAATGTTAAAAACACAATTTCTCTGGATATAATCTATTAGAAAAAATATACAATGCCCTATTCTACCCTGTTTTGGAGTATATACACCAACTCAGTATGCTCTCTCATGTAAAATACAGAAATTCTAATTTTACGTGTATCGAAAAAAATCTAAATATTATCTAGGCACCCCATGTTAAAAGCAAAATTGCTCTGAATATAATCTCTCAGAAAAAATGTACAGTGCAGTTTACTACTCTCTTTTGAAGTATATACACCAACTCAATATGCTCTCTCATGTGAAATACCGAAATTTTAATATTACGTGAATTGAAAAATTCTAAATAATATCTAGGCACCCCAAAGTTAAAAGAAAATGGCTCTGAATATAGTCTGTTAATAAAAATACACAATGCTTTATTCTACTCTGTTTTGGAGTATATACACCAACTCAGTATGCTCTCTCATGTAAAATACCGAAATTCTAATTTACCCGAATTGAAAAAATTTAAATATTATCTAGGAACCCCAATGTTAAAAACCAAATAGCTCTGAATATAGTCTGTCAGAAAAAAATATACAATGCCCTATTATACACTGTTTTCGAGTATATACACCAGTTCCATATGCTCTCTCATGTAAAATACAGAAATTCTATATTTAAGAGTATCGAATAAAATCTAAATATTATCTAGGCACCCCAACGTTAAAAGCAAAATTGCTCTGAATATAGTCTGTCAGAGAAAATATTCAATGCCCTTTTCTAGTCTGTTTTGTAGTATATACACCAACTCAGTATGCTCTCTCATGTATAATACTGAAAAACTAATTTTACGCGAATCAAAAAAATGTAAATAATATCTAGGTGCCCCAAAGTTAAAAGAAAATAGCTCTTAATATAGTCTGTCAGAAAAAATATACAATGCTGTTTTCTACTCTGTTTTGGAGTATATACACCCACTCCATATGCTCTCTCATGTAAAATACAGAAATAATATATTTAAGTGAACCGAAAATAATCTAAATATTATCTAGGCACCCCAATGTTAAAAGCAAAGTGGCCCTGAATATAGTCTGTTAGAAAATATATACAATGCCTTATTCTACTCTGTTTTGGAGTATATGCACCAACTCACTATGCTCTCTCATGTAAAATACCGTAATTCTAATTTTACGTCAATTGAAAAAAGTCTAAGTATTATCTAGGCACCCCAATGTTAAAAACAAAATCGCTCTGAATATAATATGTCAGAAAAAATATACAATGCCCTTTTCTACTCTGTTTTGGAGTATATACACCAACTCCATATGCTCTTTCCTTATAATACAGGAATTCTATATTTAAGCGAATCGAAAAAAATCTAAATATTATCTAGGCATCCCAATGTTAAAAGCAAAATTGCTATGAACATAAACTGTCTGACAAAATATAAAATGCCCTTGTCTACCTTGTTTTGGAGTATATACAGCAACTCAATATGCTCTCTCTTGTAAAATACCGAAATTCTAACTTTACGCGAATTGAAAAAAATCTAAATAATATCTAGGCGCCCCAATGTTAAAAGAAATTTCTCTGAGTATAGTCTGTTAGAAAAAATATACAATGCCTTATTCTACTCTTCTTTGGAGTATATACACCAACCCAATATGCTCTCTCATGTAAAATACCGATATCCTAATTTTACGTGAATCGAAAAAATTCTAAATATTATCTAGGCACCCAAATGTAAAAGCAAAATTGCTCTGAATATAATCTGTCACAAAAAATATAAAATGCCCTTTTCTACTACGTTTAGGAGTATATACACGAACTCCATATGCTCTCCCATGTAAAATACAGAGATTCAATATTTAAGCAAATCGAAAAATATCTAAATATTATATATGTACCCCAATGTTCAAAACAAAACTGCTCTAAATACTATCTGTCAAAAAAAATACACAATGCCATATTCTACTTGGTTTTGGAGTATATACACCAACTTTATAAGCTCTCTCATGTAAAATAGAGAAATTCTACATGTAAGCGAATGGAAAAAAATCTTAATATTATCTAGGCACCCCAATGGTAAAAGCAAAATTGCTCTGAATATAATCTGTCATAAAAAATATACAATGTGGTTTTCTACTCTGTTTTGGTGTATATACACCAACTCCATATGCTCTCTCATGTAAAATACTGAAATTCTAATTTTACGTGAATCGAAAAAAATCTAAATAATATCTAGGCGCCCCAATGTTAAAAGAAAATGGCTCTGAATATAGTCTGCTAGAAAAAATATACAATGCCTTATTCTACTGTGTTTTGGAGTATATACACGAACTCAGTATGCTCTTTCGTGTAAAATAAAGATATTTTAATTTTACCCGAATTGAAAAAATCTAAATATTATATAGGCACCACAATGTTAAAAGCAAAATTGCTCTGAATATAAACTGTCAGAAAAAATATACAGTCCCCTATTCTACACTGTTTTTGAGTATATACACCAACTCTACCTGCTCTCTAATGTAAAATACAGAAATTCTATATTTAAGCGAATCGAAAAAAATCTTAATATAATCTAGGCACCCCAATGTTTAAAACAAAATTGCTCTGAATATAATCTGTCAGAAAAAATATACAATGCCCTTTTCTACTCTGTTTTGGAGTATATACACCAACTCCATATGCTCTCTCATATAAAATATAGAAATTCCATATTTAAGCAAATCGAACAAAATCTAAATATTATCTAGGAACCCCAATGATAAAAGCAAAATTGCTCTTGATATAATCTGTCAGAAAAAATATACAATGCACTTTTCTACTCTGCTTTGGAGTATATACACGAAATCAATATGCTCTCTCATGAAAAATATCGAAATTCAAATTTTACACGAATCGAAAAAATCTAAATAATATCTAGGCGCCCCATAGCTAAACAAAAATGGGTATGTATATAGTCTGTTAGAATAAATATACAATACCTTATTCTACTCTGTTTTGGAGTAAATACAACAACTCCGTATTCTCTCTCATGTAAAATACAGAAATCCAATTTTAGCAGAATCGAAAAACTCTAAATATTATCTAGGCACCCCAATGTTAAAAACAAAATTGCTCTGAATATAACCTGTCAGAAAAAAATATACAATGCCCTTTCCTACTTTGTTTTGGAGTATATACACCAACTCAATATGCTCTCTCATGTAAAATACCGAAATTCTAATTTTACGCGAATCGAAATAAATCTAAATAATATCTCGGCATTCCAAAGTTAAACGAAAATGTCTCTGAATATAGTCAGTTAGAAGAAATACAGAATGCTTTATTCTACTCTATTTTAAAGTATATCCACCAACTCAGTATGCTCTCTCATGTAAAATACCAAAATACTAACTTACCCGAATCGAAAAATTCTAAATATTATCTAGGCACCCCAATGTTAAAAACAAAATTGCTGTGAATATCATCTGTCAGAAAACATATACAATGCCCTATTCTACTCTCTTTTGGAGAATATACACCAACTCCACATGCTCTCTCATGTAAAATACAGAAATTCTATATTTAAGCGAATAGAAAAAATCTAAATATTATCTAGACACCCCAATGTTAAAAACAAAATTGCTCTGAATATAATTTGTCAGAAAAAATATACAATGCCCTTTTCTACTCTGTTTTGGAGTATATACACCAACTCCATAAGCTCTCTCATGTAAAATAGAGAAATTCTATATTTAAGCAAATCCAAAAAAATCTAAATATTATCTAGGTACCCCAATGTTAAAAAAAAAATTGCTCTGAATATAATCTGTCAGAAAAAATATACAATGCCCTATTCTACACTTTTTTGAAGTACATACACCAACTCCATATGCTCTCTCATTTAAAATACAGGAATTCTATATTTAAGTGAATAAAAAAAATTCTAAATATTATATAGGCGCCCCAATGTTAATAGGAAAATTGCTATGAATATAGTCTGTCTCACAAAATATAAAATGTTCTTGTCTACACTGTTTTGAAGTATATAAACCAACTCAATATGCTCTCTCATGTAAAATACCGAAATTCTAATTTTACACGAATCAAAAAAAATCTAAATAATATCTAGGCGCCCCAATGTTAAAAGAAAATTGCTCTGAATATAGTCTGTTAGAGAAAATATACAATGCCTTATTCTACTATGTTTTGGAGTATATACACCAACTCAGTATGCTCTCTTGTGTAAAATACAGAAATTCTAATTTTACCCGAATCGAAATAATCTAAATATTATCTATGCACCCCAATGTCAAAAACAAAATTGCTCTGAATATAAACTGTCAGAAAAAATATACAATGCCCTATTCTACTCTGTTTTTGAGTATATACACCAACTCAACCTGTTATCTCATGTAAAATAAAAAAATTCTATATTTCAGCAAACCAAAAAAAAATCTAAATATTATCTAGGCACCCCAATGTTAAAAGCAAAATTGTTGTGAATATAATCTGTCAGAAAAAATATACAATTTTCTTTTCTACTCTGTTTTGGAGTATATACACCAAATCAGTATGTTCTCTCACGTAAAATACCAAAATTCTAATTTTACGCGAATCGAAAATAATCTAAATAATATCTATGCGCCCCAAAGTTAAACGAAAATGGCTCTGAATATAGTCTGTTAGAAAAAATATACAATGCCTTATTCTACTTTGTTTTGGAGTATATACACCACCTCAATATGCTCATGTAAAATACCGAAATTCTAATTTTACGTGAACGGAAAAAAATCTAAATATTATCTAGGCACCCAAATGTAAAAGCAAAATTGCTCTGAATATAATCTGTCAGAAAAAATATACAATGCCCTTTTCTACCACGTTTTGGAGTATATACACCAACTCCATATGCTCTCTCATGTAAAATACAGAAATTCAATATTTAAGCGAATCGAAAAAATGTATATATTATCTAGGCACCCCAATGTTCAAAACAAAATGGCTCTGAATATTATCGGTCAGAAAAAATATACAATGCCCTATTCTACTCTGTTTTGGAGTATATACAACAACTTTATATCGTCTCTCATGTAAAATACAGAAATTCTATATGTAAGCAAATCGAAAAAAATCTAAATGTTATCTAGGCACCTCAATGTTAAAATCAAAATTGCTCTAAATATAAACTGTCAGAAAAATATACAATGCCATATTCTACTATTTTTTGGAGTATATACACCAACTCCATATGCTCTCTCATGTAAAATACAGGAATTCTATATTTAAGTGAATCGAAAAAAATCTAAATATTATCTAGGCACCCCAATGTTAAAAGTAAAATTTCTCTGAATATAATCTGTCAGAGAAAATATACAATGTTCTTTTCTACTCTGTATTGGAGTATATACACCAACTCAATATGCTCTCTCATGTAAAATACCAATATTCTAATTTTATGTGAATCGACAAAAATCTAAATAATATCTAGGCGCCCCAAAGGTAAAAAAAAAAGTCTCTGAATATAGTCTTTTAGAAAAAATATACAATGCCTTATTCTACTCGGATTTCAAGTATATACACCAACTCTGTATGCTCTCTCATGTAAAATACCGAAATTCTAATTTTACGTTAATCGAAAAAAATCTAAATGTTATCCAAGCACCCCAATATTAAAAGCCAAATTTCTCTAAATATAATCTGTCAGAAGAAATATACAATGCCCTTATGTACTCTGTTTTGGAGTATATACAACAACTCAATATGCTCTCTCATGTAATATACCAAAATTCTAATTTTACGAGAAAAAAAAAATTCTAAATAATATCTAGGCGTCCCTAAGTTAAAAGAAAATGGCTCTGAATATAGTCTGTTAGAAAAAATATACAATGCCTTATTCTACATTGTTTTGGAGTATATACACCAACTCAGTTTGCGCTCTCATGTAAAATACAGAAATTCTAATGTTACCCGAATCGAAAAAATCTAAATAATATCTAGGCACCCCAATGTTAAAAGCAAAATTGCTCTGAATATACTCTGTCATAAAAAATATACAATGCCTTTTTCTACTCTGTTTTGTAGTATATACCCCCACTTAGTATGCTCTCTCATGTAAAATGAAGAAATTCCTATTTTAACCGAATTGAAAAAATCTAAATATTATCTAGGCACCGCAATGTTAAAAGCAAAATTGCACTGAATATAATGTGTCATAAAAAATATTCAATGCACTTTTCTACTATATTTTTGAGTATATACATCAACTAAATATGCTCTCTCATGTTAAATATGGAAATTTTAATTTTACATGAATCAAAAAAAATCTAAATATTATCTAGGCACCCCAATGTTAAAAACAAAATTGCTCTTAATATAATCTGTCAGAAAAAATATACAATGCCTTGTTCTACTCTGTTTTGGAGTATCTACACCAACTCAATATGCTCTCTCATGTAAAATACCGAAATTCTAATTTTACGTGAATCGAAAAAAATCTAAATAATATCTAGGCGCCACAAACTTAAAAGAAAATGGCTCTAAATATTGTCTGTCAGAGAAAATATACAATGACTTATTCTACTCTGTTTTGGAGGATATACACCAACTTCATATGCTCTCTCATGTAAAATATCGAAATTCTAATTTTACCTGAATCGAAAAAATCTAAATATTATCTTGACACCCCAATGTTAAAAAAAAAATTACTCTAAATATAATATGTCAGAAAACATATAAAATGCCTTATTCTTCCCTGTTTTGGAGTATATACAACAACTCCATATGCTCTCTTATGTAAAATACGGAAATTCTAATTTTAGGTGTATTGAAAAAAATTTAAATATTATCTAGGCACCCCAATGTTAAAAACAAAATTGCTCTGAATATAATCTGTCAGAAATAATATACAATGCCCTATTCTATCCTGTTTTGGAGTATATACACCAACTCAATATGCTCTCTCCTGTAAAGTACGGAAATTCTAATTATATGTGAATCGAAAATAATCTATATAATATCTAGGCCCCCCAAAGTTAAAAGAAAATTGCTCTTAATATAGACTGGTAGAAAAAATATACAATGCCTTATTCTACTGTGTTTTGGAGTATATACACCAACTCAGTATGCTTTCTCATGTAAAATACCAAAATTCTAATTTTATGTGAATCGAAAGAAATCTAAATAATATCTAGGGACCCCAAAGTTAAAAGAAAATGGCTCTGAATATAGTCTGTTAGAAAAAATATACAATGTTTAATTCTAGTTTGTTTATGAGTATATACCCCAACTTCGTGTACTCTCTCATGTAAAACACAAAAATTCTAATTTTACCGGAATAGTTAAAATCTAAATATTACCTAGGCACCCCAATGTTTAAAATAAAATTGCTGTGTATATAATCTGTCAGAAAAAATATACAATGCCCTATTCTACTCTGTTTTCGAGTATATACACAAACACCACATGCTCTCTTATGTAAAAGAAAGAAATTCTATATTTAAGCAAATCGAACAAAATCTAAATATTATCTACGCACCCCAACGTTAAAAGCAAAAGTGCGGTGAATATATTCGGTCAGAAGAAATATACAATGCCCGTTTCTACTCTGTTTTGTAGTATATACACTAACTCAATATGCTCTCTCATGTAAAATAGAGAAATTCTAATTTTACCCGAATAAAAATATATAAATATAATCTAGGCACCCCAATGTTATAAACAAAATTGCTCTGAATATAATCTGTCATAAAAAATATACAATGCTTTTTTCTACTCTGTATTGGAGTATATACACCAACTCAATATGCTCTCTCATGTAAAATACCCAAATTCTAATTTAACACGAATCGAAAAAAATCTAAACAATATCTAGGCGCCCCAACGTTAAAAGAAAATGGCTCTGAATATAGTCTCTGTTAGAACAAATATACAATGCCTTATTCTACTCTGTTTTGGAGTATATACACCAACTCAGTGTGCTCTCTCATATAAAATACAGAAATTCTAATTTTACCCGAATCCAAAAAATCTAAATATTATCAAGGCACCCCAATGTTAAAAACAAAATTGCTGTGAATATAATCTGTCAGAAAAAATATACAATTCCCGATTCTTCTCTGTTTTGGAGTATAGACCAACTCAGTATTCTCTCTCATGTAAAATACAGAAATTCTACATTTAAGCGAATCGAAAAAAATCTAAATATTATCTAGGCACCCCTATGTTAAAAACAAAATTGCTCTGAAAATAATCTGTCAGAAAAGATATACAACGCCCTTTTGTACTATGTTTTGTAGTATATACAACAACTCAATATGCTCTCTCATGTAAAATAATGAAATTCTAATTTTACGTGAATCGAAAAAAATCTAAATATTATCTAGGCACCCCAATGTTAAAAGCAAAATTGCTCTGAATTTAATCTGTCAGAAAAAATATACAATGCCCTATGCTACTCTGTTTCGGTGTATATACACCTACTCCATATGCTCTCTCATGTAAAACACAGAAATTCTATATTTAAGCGAATCGAAAAAAATCTAAATATTATCTAGGCACCCCAATGTTAAAAGAAAAATTTCTCTGAATATAATATGTCAGAAAAAATGTACAATGCCCTCTTCTACTCTGTGTTCGAGTATATACACCAACTCCATATGCTCTCTCATGTAAAATACAGAAATTCTATATTTAAGCGAATCGAAAAAACTCTAAATATTATCTACGCACCCCAACATTAAAAGCAAAAGTGCTGTGAATATATTCAGTCAGAAAAAATGTACAATGCCCTTTTCTACTCTGTTTTGTAGAATATACACCAACTCAATATGCTCTCTCATGTAAAATACAGAAATTCTATATTTTAGCAAATCGAAAAAAATCTAAATGATATCTAGGCGCCCCAAAGTTAAAAGAAAAAGGCTCTGAACATAGTCTGTTAGAGAAAATATACAATGCCCTATTCTACTCTCTTTTGGGGTATATACACCAACTCAGTGTGCTCTCTCATGTAAAACACCGAAATTCTAATTTTACGTGAATCAAAAAAATTCTAAATATTATCCAGGCACCACAATGTTAAAAGCAAAATTGTTCTAAATCTAATCTGTCAGAAAAAATATACAATGTTCTTTTCTACTCTGTTTTGAAGTATATACAGAAACTCAATATGCTCTCTCAGCTAAAATACCAAAATTCTAAATTTATGTGAATCGAAAGAAATCTAAATATTATCTAGGCACCCCAATGTTAAAAGCAAAATTTCTCTGAATATAATCTTTCAGAAAAAAATATACAATGCCCTATTCTACTCGGTTTTGGAGTATACACACCACCTCAATACGCTCTCTCATGTAAAATATAGAAATTCTAATTTTACCCGAATCGAAAGAATCTAAATATAATCTAGGCACCCCAAGGTTAAAAACAAAATTGCTCTGATTATAATCTGTCAAAAAAATATACAATGTTCTATTCTCCTTTGTTTTCGAATATACACACCAACTCAGTATACTCTCTCATGTAAAATACTGAAATTCTAAATTTACGTGAATCGAAAAAAACTTAATATTATATAGGCACCCCAATGTTAAAAGCAAAATTGCTCTGAGTATAATCTGTCATAAAAATTATACTATGACATTTTCTGCACTGTATTGGAGTATATACACCAAATCCATATGCTCTCACATGTAAATTACAGAAATTTTATATGTAAGCGAATCGAAAAAAATCTAAATATTATCTAGGCACCCCAATGTTAAAAGCAAAATTGCTCAGAATATAATCTGTCAGAAAAAATATACAATGCCCTTTTTTATTCTGTGTTGGAATACATACACCAAATCAGTATGCTCTTTCATGTAATATAACAAAATTCTAATTTTACGCGATTCGAAAAAAATCTAAATAATGTCTAGGTTCCCCAAAGTTACAAGAAATTGGCTCTGAATATAGTCTGTTAGTAAATATATACAATGCCTTATTCTACTCTGTTTTGGAGTATATACACCAACTCAATATGCTCTCTCATGTAAAATACAAAAATTCTAATTTTACCCGAATCGAAAAAATCTACATATTATCCTGGCACCCCATTGTTAAAAACAAAATTTCTCTGAATATAATCTGTCAGAAAAAATATACAATGCCCTATTCTACTCTGTTTTAAAGTATATACACCAAATCCATATGCTCTCACATGTAAAATACATAAATTCTATATTTAAGCGAATTGAAAAAATCTAAATATTATCTAGGCACCGCAAGGATAAACACAAAATTGCTCGGGAGTTAATCCGTCAGAAAAAATAAACAATGCCTTTTTGTACTCTGCTTTGGAGTACATACACCAACTCAGTATGCTGTCTCATGAAAAATACCAAAATTCTAATTTCACCCGAATCGAAAAAATCTAAATATTATCTAGGCATCCCAATGTTAAAAACAAAATGGCTCTGAATATAATCTGCCAGAAAAAATATACAATTCCCTATTCTACTCTGTTTTCGAGTATATACACCAACTCAATATGCTGGCTCATGTAAAATACAGAAATTATAATTTTAGCCGAATCAAAATAATCTAAATACAATCTAGGCACCCCAATGTTAAAAAAAAAATTGCTCTGAATATAATCTGTAAAATAAAATATAAAATGCCCTACTCTACTCTGTTTTGGAGTATATACACCAACTCAGTATTCTCTCTCATGTAAAAGATCGAAATTCTGATTTTACGTGAATCGAAAAAAATCTAAATGTTATCTAGGCACCACAATGTTAAAATCAAAATTTCTCTGAATATAATCTGTCATAAAAATATACAGTGCCCTTTTCTACTCTGTATTGGAGTATATACACCAACTTAATATGCTCTCTCATGTAAAATACCCAAATTCTAATTTTACGAGAATCGAAAAAAATCTAAATAATATCAATTTGCCCCAAAGTTAAAAGAAAATGGCTCTGAATATAGTCTGTTAGAAGAAATATACAATGCCTTACTCTACTATGTTTTGGAGGATATACACGAACTCAGTATGCTCTCTCGTGTAAAATACAGAAATTCTAATTTTACCCGAATTGAAAAAATCTAAATATTATCTAGGCACACCAATGTTAAAAACAAAATTCCTCTGAATATAATCTGTCAGAAAAAATATACAATGCAGTTTCCTACTCTGTTTTGGAGTATATACACCAACTCCATATGCTCTCTCATGTAAAATACAGAAATTCTAATTTTACGTAAATCAAAAAATATCTAAATATTATCTAGGCACCCATTGTTAAAAGCAAAATTTCTCTGAATACAATCTTCCAGAAAAAATATACAATGCCATTTTCTACTATGTTTTGGAATATGTACACCAACCCAATATACTCTCTCATGTAAAATACCGAAATTTTAAATTAACGCTAATCAAATGAAATATAAATATTATCGAGGCACCACAATGGTAGTAGCAAAATTGCTATGAATATAATCTATCAGAAAATATATTCAATGCTTTTTCTACTCAGTTTTGGAATATATACACCATCTCAATATGCTCTCTCATTTAAAATACCAAAATTCTAAATTTACACGAATTGAAAAAAATCTCAATATTATCTAGCCACCCCAAGGTTAAAAGCAAAATTGCTCTGAATATAATCCGTCAGAAAAAATACACAATGCCCTTTTCAACTCTGTTTTGGAGTATATACAACAACTCACAATGCTCTCTCATGTAAAATAAAAAAATTCTAATTTTACGCGAATCGAAAATAATCTAAATATTATTTAGGCACCCCTATGTTAAAAGCAAAATTGCTCTGAGTATATTCTGTCATATAAAATATACAATGCCTTTTTCTACCCTGTTTTGGCGTATATACACCAACTCAATATGCTCTCTCATGTAAAATACGGAAATTCTAATTTGACTCGAGTCAAAAATATGTAAATATTATCTAGGCACCCCAATGTTAAAAGCAAAATGGCTCTTAATATAGTCTGTCACAATAATTATACAATGCCTTTTTCTACTCAGTTTTGAGGTATATACACCAAATCAGTATGCTCTCTCAAGTAAAATACACAAATTCTATATTTAAGCAAATCGAAAAAAATCTAAATATTATCTATGCACCCCAATGATAAAAGCAAAATTTCTCTGAATATAATCTGTCAGAAAAAATATACAATGCCCTTTTCTACTCTGTTTTGTAGTGTATACACCAACTAAATATGCTCTCTCATGGAAAATACAGAAATTCTAATTTTACCCGAACCAAAAAAATCTAAATATTATCTAGGCACCCAAATGTTAAAAGCAAAATTGCTCTGAATATAATCTGTCAGAAGAAATATACAATGCCCTCTTCTATTCTGTTTTGTAGTATAAACACCAACTCAATATGCTCTGTCATGTAAAATACAGAAATTCTAATTCTACCCGAATCGAAAAAATATAAATATTATCTAGGCACCCCAATGTTAAAAGCAAAATTGCTCTGTATATAATCTGTCAGAAAAAATATACAATGCTCTTTTCTACTCTGTTTTGGCATATATACACCAACTCAACATGGTCCCTCAGGTAAAATACGGAAATTCTAATTTTAGGTGAATCAAAAAAAATCTAAATAATATCTAGGATCCCCAAAGTTAAAAGAAAATGGCTCTGAATAATAGTCTTTTAGAAAAAATATACAATGCCTTATTCCACTCTGTTTAGGAGTATATACACCAACTCAGGATGCTCTCTCATGTCAAATACCGAAATTCTAATTTTACCCGAATCGAAAATAATCTAAATATTATCTCGGCACCCCAGTGTTAAAAAAAAATTGCTCTGAATATACTTTGTCCGAAAAAATATTTAATGCTCTATTCTACACTGTTTTGGAGTATATACAGCAACTCAGGATGCTCTCTCATATAAAATATAGAAATTCTAATTTTACCCGAATCGAAGAAATCCAAATATTTTCTAGGCACCCCAATGATAAAAACAAAATTGCTCTGAATATAATCTTTAAGAAAAAAAATACAATGCCCTATTCTACTCGGTTTTGGAGTATATACAGCAACTCTATATGCTCTCTCATGTAAAATACAGAAATTCTAATTGTACGTGAATCGAAAAAAATCTAAATAATATCTAGGCGCCCCAACGATCAACAAAAATGGCTCTGAATATAGTCTGTTAGAAAAAATATACAATGCCTTATTGTACTTTGTTTTGGAGTATATACACAACTCCATATGCTCTCTCATGTAAAATACAGAAATTCTAATTCTACCATAATCGAAAAAATATACATATTGTCTAGGCATCTGAATGTTAAAAACAAAATTGCTCTGAATATAGTCTGTCATAAAAAATATTCAATCCCCTATTCTACTCTGTTTTGGAGTATATACACCAACTAAGTATGCTCACTAATGTAAAATACCGCAATTCTAATTTTACGTGAATCAAAAAAAATCTATACATTATCTAGGCACGTCAATGATAAAAACAATATTGCTCTGAATATAATCTGAAAGAAAAAATATACAATGCCCTATTCTACTCTGTTTTGTATTATATATACCAACTCAATATGCTCTTTCATGTAAAATACAGAAATTCTATATTTAAGCAAATCAAAAAATATCTAAATATTATCTAGGCACCCCAATGTTAAAGCAAAATTGCTCTGAATATAATCTGTCAAAAAAAATGCCATTTTCTACTCTGTTTTGGAGTATATACACCAACTCAATATGTTCTGACATGGAAAATACAAAAATTCTAATTTTATAAGAATCGAAAATATCTAAATATTATGTAGGCACGTCAATGGTAAAAAAAAAAATTGCTCTGAATATAATCTATCAGAAAAAATATACAATGCCCTATTCTACTCTGTTCTGGAGTATGTACACCAACTCAGTATGGTCTCTCGTGTAAAATACCGAAATTCTAATTTTACCCGAATCGAAAAAATCAAAATATTATGTAGGCAACCCAATGTTACAAACAAAATTTCTCTGAATATACTCTGTCACAAAAAATATTCAATCCCCTATTCTACTTTGTTTTGGAGTATATACACCAACTCAGTATGCTCTCTAATGTAAAATACCGCAATTCTAATTTTACGTGAATCGAATTAAATCTATATATTATCTAGGCACTTCAATGTTAAAAACAATATTGCTCTGAATATAATCTGTCAGAAAAAATATACAATGCCCTATTCTACTTTGTTTTGTATTATATACACCAACTCAATATGCTCTTTCATGTAAAATACAGAAACTCTAATTTTACCCGAATCGAAAAAATCTGAATATTTTATAGGCACGTTAATGTTAAAAACAAAATTGCTCTGCATAAAATCTGTCAGAAAAAACGTACAATGCCCTTTTCTACTTTGTTTCGGGGTATATACACCAACTCCATAGGCTCTCCCATGTAAAATACAGAAATTCTAATTTTACGCAAATCGAAAAAAATCTAAATGATATCTAGATGCCCCGAAGTTAAAAGTTAATGGCTTGGAATATAGTCTGTTAAAAAAAATATACAATGCCTTATTCTACTCTGTTTTGGAGTATATAAACCAACTCAGTATGCTCTCTCATGTAAAATAGAGAAATTCTGTATTTAAGCGAATCGAAAATAATTTAAATATTATCTAGGCACCCGAATGTTAAAAGAAAAATACCTCTGAATATAATCTGTCAGGAAAAATATAAAATGCCCTATTCTACTCTGTTTTTAGTATATACAAGAACTCAATATGCTCTCTCATGTAAAATACAGAAATTCTAATTTTACCCGAATTGAAAAAATCAAAATATTATCTAGGCACCCCAATATTAAAAGAAATATTTCTCTGAATATAATCTGTCATAAAAAATATACAATGCCCTATTCTACTCTGTTTTGGAGTATATACACCAATTCAGTATGCTCTCTCAAGTAAAATATAGAAATTCTATATTTAAGTGAATCGAAAAAAATTTAAATATTATCTAGGCACCCCAATGTTAAAAGCAAAATTGCTCTGAATATAATCTGTAAGAGAAAATATACAATGCCCTTCTTTACTCTATTTTGGAGTATATAAACCAACTCCATATGCTCTCTCATGTAAAATACAGAAATTGTATATTTAAGTGAATCTAAAAAAATGTAAATATTATCTATTCACCCCAATGTTAAAAACAAAATTGCTCTGAATATAATCTGTCAGAAAAAATATACAGTCCCCTATTCTACTCTGTTTTGGAGTATATACACCAACTCCATATGCGCTCTCATGTAAAATACCAAAATTCTAAATTTACGTGAATCGAAAAATTCTAAATATTATCTAGGCACCCCAATGTTAAAAGCAAAATTGCTCTGAATACAATCTGTCACAAAAAATATACAATGCCCTTTTCTACTCTGTTTTGGAGTATATACACCAACTCAGTATGCTCTCTTATGTAAAATCCTGAAAGTGTAATTTTACCCGAATCGAAAAATCTAAATATTATCTAGGCAACCCAATGTTAAAAACAAAATGGCTATGAATATAATCTGTAAGAAAAAATATACAATACCCTATTCTAGTCTGATTTGGAGTAAATACACCAACTCCATATGCTCTCTCATGTAAAATACAGAAATTCTATATTTAAGCAAATCGAAAAATATCTAAATATTATCTAGGCACCCCAATGTTAAAAAAAAAATTGTCTGAATAAAATCTGTCAGAAAAAATATACAATGCCTTATTCTACTCTGTTTTGGAGTATATACACCAACTCCATTTGCTCTCTCTTGTAAAATACAGAAATTCTATATTTAAGCGAATTGGAAAAATTCTAAATATTATCTAGGCACCCCAATGTTAAAAGAAAAATTGCTCTGAATATAACCTGTCAGAAAAAATATACAATACCCGTTTTTACCCTGTTTTTTTGTATATACACCAAATCAATATGCTCTCTCATATAAAATACCGAAATTCTAAATTTACGTGAATCGAATATAATCTAAATATTATCTAGGCACCCCTATGTTAAAAGCAAAATTGCTCTGAATATTATCTGTCAGAAAAAATATTCAATGCCCATTTCTACTCTGTTTTGGAGTATATACACCAACTCCATATGCTCTCTCATGTAAAATACAGAAATTTTATATTTAAGCGAATCAAAAAAAATCTAAATAATATCTAGGCGCCCCAAAGTTAAAAGAAAATGGCTCTGAATATAGTATGTTAGAAAAAATATACAATGCCTTATTCTACTATGTTTTGGAGTATATACACCAACTCAGTATGCTCTCTCGTGTAAAATACAGAAATTCTAATTTTACCCGAATCGAAAAATCTAAATATTATCTAGGCAACCCAATGTTGAAAACAAAATGGCTATGAATATAATCTGTCAGAAAAAATATACAATACCCTATTCTAGTCTGATTTGGAGTAAATACACCAACTCCATATGCTCTCTCATGTAAAATACAGAAATTCTATATTTAAGTGAATCGATAAAAATCTAAATATTATCTAGGAACCCCAAGGTTAAAAGCAAAATAGCTCTGAATATAATCTGTCAGGAAAAATATACAATGCCCTTTTCTACTCTGTTTTGGGGTATATACACCAAATCCATATGCTCTCTCACATAAAATATAGAAATTATATATTTAAGCGAATAGAAAAAAATCTAAATATTATCTAGGCACCCCAATGTTAAAAAAAAATTGCTCTGAATATAATCTGTCAGAGAAAATATACAATGCCCTATTCTACTCTGTTTTGAAGTAAATACACCAACTCCATATGCTCTCACATGTAAAATACAGAAATTCTATATTTAAGCGAATCGAAATAAATCTAAATGATATCTAGTCACCCTAAAGTTAAACGAAAATGGCTCTGAATATAGTCAGTTAGAAAAAATATAGAATGCTTTATTCTACTTTATTTTGGAGTATATACACCAACTCAGTATGCTCTCTCCGGTAAAATACCGAAATTTTAACTTACCCGAATCGAAAATATCTAAATATTATCTAGGCACCCCAATGTTAAAATCAAAATTGCTCTGAAGATAATCTGTCAGAACAAATTTACAATGCCCTATTCTACTTTGATTTAGAGTATATACACCAACTCCATATGCTCTCTCATATAAAATAGAGAAATTCTATATTTAAGCGAATTGAAAAAAATCTAAATATTATCTAGGCACCCCAATGTTAAAAGAAAAATTGCTCTGAATATAACCTGTCAGAAAAAATATACAATACCCTTTTTTACTCTGTTTTTTTGTATATACACCAAATCAGTATGCTCTCTCATATAAAATACCGAAATTCTAAATTTACGCGAATCGAATATAATCTAAATATTATCTAGGCACCCCTATGTTAAAATCAAAATTACTCTGAATATTATCTGTCAGAAAAAAATATACAATGCCCTCTTCTACTCTGTTTTGGAGTATATACACCAACTCCATATGCTCTCTCATGTAAAATACAGAAATTCTATATTTAAGCAAATCGAAAAAAATCTAAATATTATTTAGGCACCCCAATGTTAAAAGCAAAATTGCTCTGAATATAGTCTGTCAGAAAAAATATACAATGCGATTTTCTACCCTGTTATGTAGCATATACACCAACTCAATATGCTCTCTCATGTAAAACACCAAAATTCTAATTTTACGCAAATCCAAAAAAATCTAAAAAATATCTAGGCGCCCCAAAGTTAAAAGAAAATGGCTCTGAATATAGTCTGTTAGAAAAAATATACAATGCCTTATTCTACTCTGTTTTGGAGTATATACAACAACTCCATATGCTCTCTCATGTAAAATACCGAAATTCTAATTTTAGGTGAATCAAAAAAAATCTAAATATTATCTAGGCAACCCAATGTTAAAAGCAAAATTGCTCTGAATATAATCTGTCAGAAAAAATATACAATGCCCTTTTCTACTCTGTTTTGGAGTATATACACCAACTCAATATGCTCACTCATGTAAACTACCGAAATTCTAATTTTACGTGAATCGAGAATAATCTAAATAATATCTAGGTGCCCCAATGCTAAATGAAAATGGCTCTATTATAGTCCGTTAGAAAAAATATACAATGCCTTTTTCTACTATGTTTTGGAGTATATACACAAACTCAGTATGCTGTCTCATGTAAAATATCGAAATTCTAATTTTACGTAAATCGAAAAAAATCTAAATATTATCTAGGCACCGTAATGTTAAAAACAAAATTGCTCTGAATATAATCTGTCAGAAAAAATATACAATTACATATTCTTCTCTGTGTTTTAGTATCTACACCAACTCCATATGCTCTCTCATGTAAAATACAAAAACTCTATATTTAAGCGAATCAAAAAAAATCTAAATATTATCTAGGCACCCCAATGCTAAAAGCAAAATTGCTCTGAATATAATCTGGCAGAAAAAATATCCAATGCCCTTTTCTAATCTGTTTTGGAGTATATACACCAACTCCATATGCTCTCTCATGTAAAATACAGAAATTCTAATTTTACGTGAATCGAAAAATATCTAAATATTATCTAGGCACCCATTGTTAAAAGCAAAATTTCTCTGAATATAATCTTCCAGAAAAAATATACAATGCCATTTTCTACTATGTTTTGGAATATGTACACCAACCCAATATACTCTCTCATGTAAAATACCGAAATATTAAATTAACGCTAATCAAATGAAATATAAATATTATCGAGGCACCACAATGGTAGTAGCAAAATTGCTGTGAATATAATCTTTCATAAAATATATACAATGCTTTTTCTACTCAGTTTTGAAGTATATACACCATCTCAATATGCTCTCTCATTTAAAATACCAAAATTCTAAACTTACGCGAATTGAAAAAAATCTTAATATTATCTAGGCACCCCAAGGTTAAAAGCAAAATTGCTCTGAATATAATCCATCAGAAAAAATACACAATGCCCTTTTCAACTCTGTTTTGGAGTATATACAACAACTCAATATGCTCTCTCATGTAAAATAAGGAAATTCTAATTTTATGCGAATCGAAAAAGATCTAATTATCTAGGCAAACCAATGTTAAAAGCAAAATTGCTCTGAATATAATCCCTCAGAAAAAATCAACAATGCCCTTTTCTACTCTATTTTGGAGTATATAAACCAACTCAATATGCTCTCTTATGTGAAATACCGAAATTCTAAATTTATGCGAATCGAAAAAAATCTAAATATTATTTAGGCACCCCAATGTTAAAAGCAAAATTGCTGTCAATATAGTCGGTCAGAAAAAATATACAATGCCTTTTTCTACTCTGTTTTGGCGTATATACACCAACTCAATATGCTCTCTCATGTAAAATACCTAAATTCTAATTTGACTCGAGTCGAAAAATATCTAAATATTATCTAGGCACCCCAATGTTAAAAGCAAAATTGCTCTTAATATAGTCTGTCACAATAATTATACAATGCCCTATTCTACTCGGTTTTGAGGTATATACACCAACTCAGTATGCTCTCTCAAGTAAAATACACAAATTCTATATTTAAGCAAATCGAAAAAAATCTAAATATTATCTATGCACCCCAATGTTAAAAGCAAAATTTCTCTCAATATAGTCGGTCAGAAAAAATATACAATGCCCTTTTCTACTCTTTTTTGTAGTGTATACACCAACTAAATATGCTCTCTCATGTAAAATACAGAAATTCTAATTTTACCCGAACCGAAAAAATCTAAATATTATCTAGGCACCCCAATGTTAAAAGCAAAATTGCTCTGAATATAATCTGTCAGAAGAAATATACAATGCCCTCTTCTATTCTGTTTTGTAGTATAAACACCAACTCAATATGCTCTGTCATGTAAAATACAGAAATTCTAATTCTACCCGAATCGAAAAAATCTAAATACAATCTAGGCACCCCAATGTTAAAAGCAAAATTGCTCTGAATATAATCTGTGAGGAAAAATATACAATGCTCTTTTCTACTCTGTTTTGGCGTATATACACCAACTCAACATGGTCTCTCATGTAAAATAAGGAAATTCTAATTTTAGGTGAATCAAAAAAAATCTAAATAATATCTAGGATCCCCAAAGTTAAAAGAAAATGGCTCTGAATATAGTCTTTTAGAAAAAATTTACAATGCCCTATTCCACTCTGTTTAGGAGTATATACACCAACTCAGGATGCTCTCTCATGTCAAATACCGAAATTCTAATTTTACCTGAATCGAAAATAATCTAAATATTATCTCGGCACTCCAGTGTTAAAAAAAAATTGCTCTGAATATACTTTGTCAGAAAAAATATGTAATGCCCTATTCTACTCTGTTTTGGAGTATATACACCAACTTTATATGCTCTCTCATGTAAAATACAGAAATTCTATATTTAAGTGAATTGAAAAAAATCTAAATATTATCTAGGCACCCCAATGTTAAAAACAAAATTGCTCTGAATATAATCTGGCAGAAAAAATATACAATGCCCTACTCTACTCTGTTTTAAGGTATATACACCAACTTCATATGCACTCTCATGTAAAATACAGAAATTCTATATTTAAGTGAATCGAAAAAAATCTAAATATTATCTAGGCACCCCAATGTTAGAAGCAATATTGTTCTAAATAAAATTTGTCAGAAAAAATATACAATGCCCTTTTCTACCATGTATTGGAGTATATACACCAACTCAATATGCTGTCTCATGTAAAATACCGAAAGTCTAAATTTAGGCGAATCAGAAAAGATCTAAATAATATCTAGGTGCCCCAAAGTTAAAAGAAAATGGCTCTGAATATAGTCTGTTATAAAACATATACAATGCCTTATTCTACTCTGTTTTGGAGTATATACAGCAACTCAGGGTGCTCTCTAATGTAAAATATAGAAATCCTAATTTTACCCGAATCTAAAAAATCTAAATATTATCTAGGCACCCCAATGATAAAAACAAAATTGCTCTGAATATAATCTTTCAGAAAAAAAATACAATGCCCTCTTCTACTCTGTTTTGGAGTATATACAGCAACTCTATATGCTCTCTCATGTAAAATACAGAATTTCTAATTGTACGTGAATCGAAAAAAATCTAAATAATATCTAGGCACCCCAACGATCAACAAAAATGGCTCTGAATAAAGTCTGTTAGAAAAAATATACAATGCCTTATTCTACTTTGTTTTGGAGTATATACACAACTCCATATGTTCTCTCATGTAAAATACAGAAATTCTAATTCTACCCTAATCGAAAATATATACATATTGTCTAGGCATCTGAATGTTAAAAACAAAATTGCTCTGAATATAATCTGTCACAAAAAATATTCAATCCCCTATTCTACTCTGTTTTGGAGTATATACACCAACTCAGTATGCTCTCTAATGTAAAATACCGCAATTCTAATTTTACGTGAATCGAAAAAAATCTATACATTATCCAGGCACTTCAATGTTAAAAACAATATTGCTCTGAATATAATCTGAAAGAAAAAATATACAATGCCCTATTCTACTCTGTTTTGTATTATATACACCAACTCAATATGCTCTTTCATGTAAAATACAGAAATTCTATATTTAAGCGAATTGAAAAAAATCTAAATATTATCTAGGCACCCCAATGTTAAAAACAAAATTGCTCTGAATATAATCTGTCAGAAAAAATATACAATGCCGTATTCTACTCTGTTTTGGAGTGTGTACACCAACTCAATATGCTCTCTCATGTAAAATACCAAAATTCTAATTTTACGCAAATCGAAAAAAAGCTGAATAATATCAAGGCGCCCCAAAGTTAAAAGAAAATGGGTCTGAATATAGTCTGTTAGAAAAAATATACAATGCCTTATTCTACTCTGTTTTGGAGTACATAAACCAACTCCATATGCTCTCTCATGTAAAATACCGAAATTCTATATTTAAGCGAATCGAAAAAAATCTAAATACTGTCTAGGAACCTGAATGTTAAAAGCATAATTTCTCTGAATATAATTTGTCAGAAAAAATATACACTGCCCTATTATACTCTGTTTTGGAGTATATAAACCAAATCCATATGCTTTCTCATGTAAAATACAGAAATTCTATATTTAAGCGAATCGAAAAAAATCTGAATACTACCTAGGCACCAGAAGGTTAAAAACAAAATTGCTCTGAATATAATCTGTCAGAAAAAATATACAATACCCTTTTCTACTCTGTTTTGGAGTATATACACAAACTCCATATGCTCTCTCACGTAAAATAAAGAAATTCTATATTAAAGCGAATCGAAAAAAATCTAAATATTATATAGGCATTTCAATGTTATAAACAAAATTGATCTGAATATAATCTGTCAGAACAAATATACAAAGCCCTATTCTTCTCTGTTTTGGAGTATGTACACCAGCTCCATATGCTCTCTCATGTTAAATATAGAAATTCTATATTTTAGCAAATCGAAAAAAATCTCAATATTATCTAGGCACCGCAATGTTAAAAACAAAATTGCTCTGAATATAATCTGTCAGAAAAAATATACAATTTCCTTTTCTACTTTGTTTCGGAGTATATACACCAACTCTATATGCTCTCTCATGTAAAATACCGAAATTCTAATGTTGCGTGAATCGAAAAAAATCTAAATACTATCTAGGCACCCCAAAGATAAAAGAAAATAGCTCTTAATATAGTCTGTTAGAAAAAATATCCAATGCCTTATTTTACTCTGTTTTGGAGTATATACACCAACTCAGTATGCTCTCTATTTTAAAATAAAGAAATTCTAATTTTACCCAAATCGAAAAAATCTAAATATTATCTAGGCGCCCCAATGTTAAAAACAAAATTGCTCTGAATATAATCTGTCATTAAAAATATACAATGCCCTTTTCTGCTCTGTATTGGAGAATATACACCAACTCAATATGCTCTCTCATGTAAAATACCCAAATTCTAATTTTACGTGAATCGAAAAAAATCGAAATAATATCTAGGCGCCCCAAAGTTAACAGAAAATAGCTCTGAATATAGTATAAATATACAATAAATATACAATGAATAAATATACAATGCCTTATTCTACTATGTTTTGGAGTATATACACGAACTCAATATGCTCACTCGGGTAAAATAAAGAAATTATAATTTTACCCGAATCATAAAAATCTCAATATTATCTAGGAACCCCAATATTAAAAACAAAATTGCTCTGAATATATAGTGTCAAAAAAATTATACAATGCCCTATTCTTCTCTGTTTTGGAGTATATAAACCAACTCCATATGCTCTCTCAGGTTAAACACAGAAATTCTATATTTAAGCGAATCAAAAAATCCTAAATATTATCTAGACACCCCAATGTTAAAAGCAAAATTGCTCTGAATACAATCTGTCAGAAAAAATATACAATGCCCTTTTCTAATCTGTTTTGGAGTATATACACCAAATCTATATGCTCCCTCATGGAAGATACAAAAATTCTAATTTTACACAAATCGAAAAAAATCTAAATAATATCTAGGTGCACCAAATTTAAAAGAAAATGGCTCTGAATATATTCTGTTAGAAAAAATATAAAATGCCTTATTCTATTCTGTTTGGAATATATACACCAACTCAACTTGCTCTCTCATGTAAAATACCGAAATTGTAATTTTACGTGATTCGAAGAAAATCTAAATATTATCTAGGCACCCCAATATTAAAACCAAAATTGCTCTGAATATAATCTCTCAGAAAAAATATACAATGCCGTTTTCTACTCTTTTTTTGTAGTATATACACCAACTCACTATGCTCTCACATGTAAAATATAGAAATTCTAATTTTACCCGAATCGAAAAAATCTAAATATTATCTAGGCACCCCAATGTTAAAAACAAAATTGCTCTGAATATAATCTGTCCGAAAAAATATCCAATGCCCGTTTCTACTCTATTTTGGAGTATATAAACAAACTCAATATGCTCAATCATGTAAAATACCGAAATTCTAATTTTACGTGAATTCAAAAAAAATCTAAATATTATCTAGGTACCCGAATGTTAAAGGAAAATGGCTCTGAATATAATCTGTCAGAAAAAATATACAATCCCCTTTTCTAGTTTATTTTCGAGTATACACACCAATTCAATATGCTCTCTCATATAAAATACCGAAATACGAAATACACGGGAATCGAAAAAAATCTAAGTATCATCTAGGCACCCCAATGTAAAAAGCAAAATTTCTCTGAACCAAATCTGTCAGAGAAAGTATACAATGCTTTTTTCTACTCTCATTTGGAGTATATACACCAACTAAATATGCTCTCTCATGTAAAATACCGAAATTCTAAGTTTACACGAACCGAAAAAAATCTAAATATTATCTAGGCACACCAATGTTAAAAGCAAAACTGCTCTGAATATAATCTTTCATAAAAAATATACAATGCCCTTTTCTACTCTGTTTTGGAGTATATACACTAATTCAATATGCTCGTCCATGTAAAATACCCAAATTCTAATTATACGCGAATCAAAAAAAATCTAAATACTTTCTTAGCACCCCAATGTTAAAATAAAATAGCTCTGAATATAATCTGTCAGAAAAAATATACATTGCCCTATTATACTCTGTTTTGGAGTATATACACCAACTCAATATGCTCTCACATGTAAAATACCGAAATTCTAAATTTACGCGAATCGAAAGAAATCTAAATATTATTGAGGTACCCCAATGTTAAAACAAAATCGCTCTGATTATAATCTGTCAGAAATAATATACAATGCTTTATTCTACTTTCTTTTGAAGTATATACACAAACTCAATATGCTCTCTGATGTAAAATACCGAAATTCTAATTTTACGGGAATCGAAAAAAATCTAAATATTGTCTAGGAACCTTAATGTTAAAAGCAAAATTGCTCTGAATATAATTTGTCAGAAATAATATACAATACCTTTTTCTACTCTGTTTTGGGGTATATACACCAACTAAATATGCTGTCTCATGTAAAATACCGAAATTCTAATTTTACGCGAATTGAAAAAAATCTAACTATGATCTAGGCACCACAATGTTAAAAGGAAAATTGCTCTGAATATAATCTTTCAGAAAAAATATACAATGCCCTATTCTACTCTGTTTTGGAGTATATACACCAACTCAGTATGCTCTCTCATGTAAAATACCGAAATTTTAATTTTACCCACATCGAAAAAATCAAAATATTATTTAGGCAACCCAATGTTACAAACAAAATTGTTCTGAATATAATCTGTCAGAAAAAATATTCAATTCCCTATTCTACCCTGTTTTGGAGTATATACACCAACTCAGTATGTTCTCTCATGTAAAATACCGAAATTCTAATTTTAGGTGAATGGAAAAAAATCTAAATATTATCTAGGCACTTCAATGTTAAAAACAAAATTGTTCTGAATATAATCTGTCAGAAAAAAATATACAATGCCCTATTCTACTCTGTTTTAGAGTATATACATCAACTCCATATGCTCCCTCATGTAAAATAACGAAATTCCAATTTTAGGAGAATCGAAAAAAATCTAAATAATATCTAGGCGCCCCAAAGTTCAACGAAAATGGTTCTGAATATAGTTTGTTAGAAAAAATATACAATGCCTTATTCTACTCTGTTTTAGATTATATACACCATCTCAGGATGCTCTCTCATGTAAAATACAGAAATTCTAATATTACCCGAAACTAAAACATTTAAATATTATCTAGGCAACAGAATGTTAAAAACAAAATTACTCTGAATATAATCTGTCAGAAAAAATATACAATGCCCTATTCTACTCTGTTTTGGAGTATATGCACCACCTCCATGTGCTCTGTCATGTAAAATACAGAAATTCTATATTTAAGCGAAATGAAGAAAATCTAAATATTACCTAGGCACCCCAATGTTAAAAACAAAATTGCTCTCAATACAATCGGTCAGAAAAAATAAACAATACACTATTCTACTCTGTTTTGGAGTATACACACCAACTCCATATGCTCTCTCAGGTAAAATACAGAAATTCTATATTTAAATGAATCGAAAAATATCTAAATATTATCTAGGCACCCCAATGTTAAAAGCAAAATTTCTCTGAATATAATCTGTCAGAGAAAATACACAATGCCATTTTCTACTTTGTTTTCTTTATATACACCAACTCAATATGCTCTCTCATGTAAAATACTGAAATTCTAATTTTACGCGACTCAAAAATATTCTAAATAATATCTAGGCGCCCACAAGGTAAAATAAAATGGCTCTGTATATAGTCTGTTAAAAAAAAATACACTGCCTTATTCGACTTTTTTTTGGAGTATATACACAAACTCAGTATGCTCTCTCATGTAAAATACAGAAATTAAAATTTTATGTGAATCGAAAAAATCTAAATGTTATCTAGGAACTCCAATGTTAAAAACAAAAAAATTGCTATCAATACATTCTGTCAGAAAAAATATACAATGCCCAATTCTCCTTTGCTTTTGAGTATATACAGCAACTCCATATGCTCTCTCATGTAAAATACAGAAATTCTATATTTAAGCGAATCGAAAAAATTCCAAATATTATGTAGGCACCCCAATGTTAAAAGCAAAATTGCTCTGAATATAATCTGTCAGATCAAATATACTATGCCCTTTTCTACTGTGTTTTGTAGTATATACACCAACTCAATATGCTCTTTCACGTAAAATACCAAAATTCAAATTTTACGCGAATCGCAAAAAATCTAAATAATATCTAGGAGCCCCAAAGTTAAAAGAAAATGGGTCTGAATATTGTCTGTTAGAAAAAATATACAATGCCCTATTCTCTGTTTTGTAGTATATACACCAACTCAACTCAATATGCACTCTCATGTAAAATACAGAAATTCTAATTTTACCCGATTCGAAAAAATCTAAATATTATCTAGTCTTCCCAATGTTAAAAACAAGATTGCTCTTAATATATTCTGTCAGAGAAAATATACAATGCCCTTTTCTACTCTCTTTTTTAGTATATACACGAACTGAATATGCTCTCTCATGTAAAATAACGAAATTCTAATTTTACACGAATCGAAATAAATCTACGTAATATCAACGTGCACCAAAGTTAAAAGAAAATGCCTCTGAATATAGTCTGTTAGAAAACATATACAATGCCTTATTCTACTCTGTTTTGGAGTATATATATCAACTCAGTATGCTCTCTCATGTAAAATACAGAATTCTAATTTTACCTGAATCAAAAAAATCTAAATATTATCTAGGCTCTCCAACATTAAAAAAAATTGCTCTGAATGTAATCTGTGAGAAAAAATATACAATGCCCTTTTCCACTCTCTTTTGTACTATATACACCAACTCAATTCGCTCTCTCATGTAAAATACAGATATTCTAATTTTACACGAATCAAAAAAAATCTAAATAATATCTAGGCCACTGAAAGTTAAAAAAAAAGTCTCTCAATATAGTCTGTTAGAAAAATTATACAATTCCTTATTCTACTCTGTTTTGGAGTATATACAGCAACTCAGCATGCTCTCTCATGTAAAATACCGAAATTCTAATTTTACGTGAATCGAAAAAAATGTAAATAATATCTTGGTGCCCCAAATTTAAAAGAAAATGGCTCTGAATATAGTCTGTTAGAAAACATATAAAATGCCTTATTCTACTTTGTTTTGGAGTATATACACTAACTCAGTATCCTCTGTCATGTAAAATACAGAAATTCTAATTTTACCCAAATCGAAAAAACTTAAATATTATCTAGGCACCCCAATGTTAAAAACAAAATTGCTCTGAGTATATTCTCTCAGAAAAAATTTGCAATGCCCTACTCTCTGTTTTGTAGTATATACACAATCTCAACTCAATATGCTCTCTTATGTAAAATACAAAAATTCGAATTTTACCAGAATCCAAAATATCTAAATATTATCCAGGCCCCCCAGTGTTAAAAACAAAATTGCTCTGAATATATTCTGTTAGAAAAAATATACAAGGCACTATTCAACTTTGTTTTGGAGTATATAAACCAACTCAGTATGCTCTCTCATGTAAAATACCGAAATTCTAATATTACGTGAATCGAAAAAAATCTAAATATTATCTAGGCACTCCAATGTTAAAAGCAAAATTGCTCTGAATATATTCTGTCAGAAAAAATATACAATGCACTTTTCTACTCTGTTTTGCAGTGTATACATCAACTCAATATGCTCTCTCATGTAAAATTACGAAATTCTAATTTTACGAGAATGGAAAAATATCTAAATATCTAAGTGACCGAAAGTTAAAAGAAAATGACTCTAAATATAGTCTGTTAGGAAAACATACAATGCCTAATTCTACTCCGTTTTGGAGTATATACACCAACTCAGTATGCTCTCTCATGTAAAATACAGAAATTCGAAATTTACCCAAATCGAAAAAATCTAAATATTATCTAGGCACCCCAATGTTAAAAACAAAATTGCTCTGAATATAATCTGTCAAAAAAATATACAATGCCTTTTTCTACTCTGTTTTGAAGTATATAAGCCAACTATATATGCTCTCTCATTTAAAATACCGAAATTCTAATTTTACACGAATATAAAAAAATCTAAATAATAACTAGGCGCCCAAAAGTTAAAAGAAAATGGCTCTAAATATAGTTTGTTAGAAAAAATATACAATGCTTTATTCTACTCTGTTTTGGAGTATATACACCAACTGAGTTTGCTCTCAGATGTAAAATACCGAAATTCTAATTTTACGCGAATCAAAAAAAATCTAAATAATATCTAGGCTCCCCACAGTTAAAAGAAAATGGCTGTGAATATAGTCTGTTAGAAAAAATATACAATGCCTTATTCTACTCTGTTTTGGAGTATATACACCAACTCAGTATGCTCTATTATGTAAAATACCGAAATTCTAATTTTACGTGAATCGAAAAAATCTTAATATTATCTAGGCACCCCAATGTTAACAACATAATTGATCTGAATATAATCTGTCAGAAAAAATATACAATGCCCTTTTATACTGTGTTTTGTAGTATATACACCAACTCAATATGCTCTCTCATGTAAAATAACGAAATGATAATTTTACACGAGTCGAAGAAAATTTAAATAATATCTAGTCGCCCCAATGTTAAAAGACAATAGCTCTGAATGTAGTTTGTTATAATAAATATACAATGACTTATTCTACTTTGTTTTGGAGTATATACAGCAACTCAGTATGCTCTCTCATGTAAAATACCGAAATTCTAATATTACGTGAATCAAAAAAAATCTAAATCATATCTAGGAGCCCCAAAGGTAAAAGAAAATGGCTCTGAATATAGTCTGTTAGAAAAAATATACAATGCCTTATTCTACGCTGTTTTGGAGTATATACACCAACTCACTACGCTCTCTCATATAAAATACAGAAATTCTAATTTTACCCGAATCGACAATATCTAAATATTATCTAGGCACCCCAATGCTAAAAACAAAATTGCTCTGAATATAATCTGTCAGAAATAATATACAATGCTGTATTCTACGCTTTTTAAAGTATATACACCAACTCCATATGCTCTCTCATTTAAAATACAGAAATTCTAATTTTACCCGAATCGAAAAAATCTAAATAATATCTAGGCACCCCAATGTTAAAATCAAAATTTCTCTGAATATAGTCTGTCAGAAAAAATATACAATGCCCTATTCAACTCTGTTTTGGAGTATATACACCAACTCCATATGCTCTCTCATATAAAATACAGAAATTCTATATTTAAGCAAATTGAAAATAATCTAAATATCATCTAGGCACCCCAATGATAAAAGCAAAATTGCTCTGAATATAGTCTGTTTGAAAAAATATACAATGCCCATTTTCACTCTCTTTTATACTATATACACCAACTCAATATGCTCTCACATGTAAAATAAAGAAATTCGAATTTTACCCGAATCGAAAAAATCTAAATATTATCTAGGCACCCCAATGTTAAAAGCAGAATTGCTTTGAATATAATCTGTCAGAAAAAATATACAATGCCTTATTCTGCCCTGTTTTGGAGTATATACACCAACTCAGTATGCTCTCTCATGTAAAATAAAGAAATTCTAATTTTACGTGAATTGAAAAAAATCTAAATATTATCTAGGACACCCAATGTTAAAAGCAAAATTGCTCTGAATATAATCTGTCCGAAAAAATATACAATGCCCTTTTCTACTTTGTTTTGGGGTATATACACCAACTCAATATGCTCTCTCATATAAAATACCGAAATTCTAATTTTACGCAAATCGAAAAAAATCTAAATAATATCTATGCACTCCAAAGTTACAAGAAAATGGCTCTGAATATAGTCTGTTAGAAAAAATATATAATGCCTTATTCTACTCTGTTTTGGAGTATATACACCAACTCACTATGCTCTCTCATGTAAAATACAGAAATTCTATATTTAAGCGAATCGAAAAAAATCTAAATATTATCTAGGCACCCCAAAGATAAAAACAAAATTTCTCTGAATATAATCTGTCAGAAAAAATATACAATGCCATTTTCTACTCTCTTTTGTAGTATATACACCAATTCAATATGCTCTGTCATGTAAAATAACAAAATTCTATTTTTACACGATTCGAAAAAAATCTAAATAATATCTAGGTGCACTAAAGTTAAACGAAAATGCCTCTGAATACAGTCTGTTAGAAAAAATATACAATGCCTTATTCTACTCTGTTTTGGAGTATATACACCAACTCCATATGCTCTCTCATGTGAAATAAATAAATTCTATATTTAAGCGAATCATAAAAAATCTAAATATTATCTAGGCTCCCCAGTGTTTAAAACAAAATTTCTCTAAATATAATATGTCAGAAGAAATATACAATGCCCTGTTCTACTCTGTTTTGGGGTATATACACCAACTCAATATGCTCTCTCATGTAAAATACACAAATTCTAATTTTACACGAATCGAAAATAATCTAAATAATATCTAGACGCTCCAAAGTAAAAAGAAAATGCCTCTGAATATAGTCTGTTAGAAAAAATATACAATGCCTTATTCTACTCTGTTTTGGAGTAAATACACCAACTAAGTATGCTCTCTCATGTAAAATACCGCAATTCTAATTTTAAGTGAATCGAAAAAAATCTAAATAATATCTAGGCACCCCAATGTTAAAAGCAAAGTTGCTGTGAATATAGTCTGTCATAAATAATATATAATGCCCTTTTCTACTCTGTTTTGTAGTATATACACCAACTCTACCTGCTCTTTCATGTAAAATACAGAAATTCTATATTTCAGCAAATCAAAAAAATTCTAAATATAATCTAGGAACCCCAATGTTAATAGCAAAGTTGCTCTGAATATAATCTTTTAGAATAAATATACAACGCCCTTTTCTACTCTTTTTTGGAGCATATACACCAAATCAATATGTTCTCTCAAGTAAAATACCGAAATTCTAACTTTACGTGAATCAAAAAAAATCTAAATATTATCTAGGCACCCAATAATAATAGCAAATTTGCTCTTAATATAATCTGTCAGAAGAAATATTCAATGTTCTTTTCTACTCTGTTTTGTAGTATATACACCAACTCAATATGTTCTCTCATGTAAAATACAGAAATTCAAATTTTACTCGAATCGAAAAAATCTAAATATTATCTAGGCACCCCAACGTTAAAAACAAAATTGCTCTGAATATAATCTGTCAGAAAAAAATACACAATGCCCTATTCTACTATGTTTTAGAGTATATACACAAACTCAGGACGCTCTCTCATGTAAAATACGGAAATTCTAATTTTACGTGAATTTAAAAAAATCTAAATAATATCTAGCCGCCCCAAACTTAAAAGAAAATTGCTCTAAATATACTCTGTTAGAAGAAATATACAATACCTTATTCTTCTATGTTTTGGAGTATATTCACCAACTCAGTATGCTCTCTCGTGTGAAATACAGAAATTCTAATTTTACCCGAATCGAAAAAATCTAAATATTATCTAGGCACCCCAATGTTAAAAGCAAAATTGCTCTGAATATAATCTGTCAGAAAAAATATACAATGCCCTTTTTTTACTATCTATTGGTGTATATAAACAAACACAATATGCTCTCTCATGTAAAATACACAAATTCTAATTTTCCACGAATCGAAAAAAATCTAAATAATATCTAGGCGCTCCTAAGTGAAAAGAAAATGCCTCTGAATATAGTCTGTTAAAAAAAATATACAATGCCTTATTCTACTCTGTTTTGGAGTAAATACACCAACTCAGTGTGCTCTCTCATATAAAATACCGAAATTCTAATTTTACGTGAATCGAAAGAAATCTAAATATTATCTAGGCACACCAATGTCAAAATCAAAGTTTCTGTGAATATAATGTCAGAAAAAATATACAATGCCCTTTTCTACTCTGTTTTGTAGTATATACACCAACTCAATATGATCTCTCGTGTGAAATACAGAAATTCTAATTTTATCTGAATCGAAAAAATCTAAATATTCTCTAGGCACCCCAATGTTAAAAGCAAAATTGCTCTGAGTATAATGTGTCAGAAAAAATATACAATGCCCTTTTCTACTCTTTATTGGAGTATATATACAAACTCAATATACTCCTCTCATGTAAAATACCCAAATTCTAATTTTACGCGAATCGAAAAAAATCTAAATAATATCTAGGCACCGCAGAGTTAAAAGAAAATGGCTCTGAATAAGTCTGTTAGAAAAAATATACAATGCCTTATTCTACTCTGTTTTGGAGTAAATACACCAACTCAGTATGCTCTCTCATGTAAAATACAGAAATTCTAATTTTACCAGAATTGAAAAAATCTAAATATAATCTAGGAACCCCAATGTTAAAAACAAAATTGTTCTGAATATAAACTGTCAGAAAAAATATACAATGACCTATTCTACTCTGTTTTTGAGTATATACGCCAACTCAACCTGCTCTCTCATGTAAAATAGAGAAATTCTATATTTCAGCGAATGAAAAACAATCTAAATATTATCTAGTCACCCCAATGTTAATAGCAAAATTTCTCTGAATATAATCTGTCAGAAAAAATATACAATGCCCTTTTCTACTATGTTTTGGAGTATATACAAAAAATCAATATTCTCTATCATGTAAAATAAAGAACTTCTAATTTTCTGTGAATCAAAAAAAATCTAAATATTATCTAGGCACCCCAATGTTAAAAGCAAATTTGCTCTGAATATAATCTCTAAGAAAAAATATACAATGCCCTTTTCTACTCTGTTTTGTAGTATATACACCAACTCAATATGTTCTGTCATGTAAAATACAGAAATTCTAATTTTACCCGAATCGAAAAAATCTAAATATTATCTAGGCACCACAATGTTAAAAACAAAATTGCTCTGAATATAATCTGTCAGAAAAAATATAAAATGCCCTATTCTACTCTGTTTTCGAGTATATACACAAACTCAGTATGCTCTCTCATGTAAACTACCGAAATTCTCATTTTACGCGAATCGAAAAAAATCTAATATCTAGGCGCCCCAAAGTTAAAAGAAAATGGCTCTGAATATAGTCTGTTACAAAAAATATACAATGCCTTATTCTACTCTCTTTTGGAATATATACACCAACTCAGTATGCTCTCTCATTTAAAATACAGAAATTCTAATTTTACCCAAATCGAAAAAATCTAAATATTATCTAGGAACCCAATGTTAAAAGCAAAATTGCTCAGAATACTATCTGTCAGAAAAAATATACAATGCCCTATTCTACTCTGTTCTGGAGTATATACACCAACTCCATATGCTCTCTCATGTAAAATACAGAAATTCTATATTTAAGTGAATTGAAAAAATCTAAATATTATCTAGGCACTCCAATGTTAAAAGAGAAATTGCTCTGAATATAATCTGTGAGAATAAATATACAATGCCCTATTCTTCTCTGTTTTGGAGTGTATACACAAACCGCATATGCTCTCTCATGTAAAATACAGAAATTCTAATTTTACGCGAATCAAAATAAATCTAAATAATATCTAGGACCCCAAAGTTAAAAAAAAATGGCTCTGAATATTGTTTGTTAAAGAAAATATACAATTCCTTATTCTTCTCTGTTTTGGAGGAAATACACCAACTCAGTATGCTCTCTCATGTAAAATACACAAATTCTAATTTTACCAGAATCAAAAAAATATAAATAATATCTAGGCGCCCCAAAGTTAAAAGAAAATGGCTCTGAATATAGTGTGTTAGAGAAAATATACAATGCCTTATTCTACTCTGTTTTGGAGTATATACACCAACTCAGTATGCTCTCTCATGTAAAATACTGAAATTCTATTTTTACCGGAATTGAAAAAATCTAAATATTATCTAGGCACCCCAATGTTAAGAACAAAATTGCTCTGAATATGATCTATCAGAAAAAATATACAATGTCCTATTCAACTCTTTTCGGAGTATATACACCAACTCCATATACTCTCTCACGTGAAATACAGAAATTCTAATTTTACCAGAATTGAAAATATCTAAATATTATCTAGGCACCCCAATGTGAAAAACAAAATTGCTCTGAAGATAATCTGTCAGAAAAAATATACAATGCCCAATTCTACTGTGTTTTCGAGTATATACACCAACTCAGTATGCTCTCTCATGGAAAATACCGAAATTCTAATTTTACATTAATCGAAAAAATCTAAATATTATCTAGGCACCCCAATGTTAAAAGCAAAGTTGCTGTGAATATAATATGTCAGAAAAAATATACAATGTTCTATTCTATTCTGTTTTGGAGTATATACACCAACTCCATATGCTCTCTCATGTAAAATACAAAAATTTTGTATTTAAGCAAATCAAAGAAAATCTAAATAATATCTAGGCGCTCCAAAGTAAAAAGAAAATGCCTCTGAATATAGTCAGTTAGAAAAAATATACAATGCCTTATTCTACTCTGTTTTGTAGTAAATACACCAACTCAGTATGCTCTCTCATGTAAAATACCGAAATTCGAATTTTAAGTGAATCGAAAAAAATCTAAATAGTATCTAGGCACCACAATGTTAAAAGCAAAGTTGCTGTGAATATAATCTGTCAGAAAAAATATACAATGCCCTTTTCTATTCTGTTGTGTAGTATATACACCAACTCAATATGATCTCTCGTGTGAAATACAAAAATTCTAATTTTACCCAAATCGAAATAATCTAAATATTATCTAGGCACCCCAATGTTAAAAGCAAAATTTCTCTGATTATAATCTGTCAGGAGAAATATACAATGCCCTTTTCTACTCTCTATTGGAGTATATATTCCAACTCAATAAGCTCTCTCATGTAAAATAGCCAAATTCTAAATTTACGCGAATTGAAAAATGTCTAAAAAATATCTAGACGCTCCTAAGTTAAAAGAAAATGCCTCTGAATATAGTGTGTTAGAAAAAATATACAATGCCTTATTCTACTCTGTTTTGGAGTAAATACATCAACTCAGTATGCTCTCTCATGTAAAATACAGAAATTCTAATTTTACCAGAATTGAAAGAATCTAAATATTATCTACGAACCCCAATGTTAAAAACAAAATTGCTCTGAATATAAACTATTATAAAAAATATACAATGCCCTATTCTATTCTGTTTTTGAGTATATACACCAACTCTACCTGCTCTCTCATGTACAATACAGAAATTCTATATTTCAGTGAATAAAAAAAAATCTAAATATTATCTACACACCCCAATGTTAATAGAAAAATTTCTCTGAATATAATCTGTCAGGAAAAAATATACAACGACCTTTTCTACTATGTTTTGGAGTATATATACCAAATCAATATGCTCTCTCATGTAAAATACAGAACTTCTAATTTTATATGAATCGAAAATAATCTAAATATTCTCTAGGCACCCCGATGTTAAAAGCAAATTTTCTCTGAATATTATCTGTCAAAAAAATATACAATGCCCTTTTCTACTTTTTTTGTAGTATATACACCAACTCAATATGCTCTCTCATGTAAAATACAGAAATTCTAATTTTACCCGAATTGAAAAAATCTAAATATTACCTAGGCACCCCAATGTTAAAAAAAAATTGCTGTGAATATAATCTGTCAGAAAAAATATACAATGCCTTTTCTACTGTTTTCGATTATATACACAAACTCAGTATGCTCTCTCATGTAAAATACAGAAATTCTAATTTTATGCGAATCAAAAAAAATCTAAATAATATCTAGGCGCCCCATAGTTAAAAGAAGTTTGGTCTGAATATAGTCTGTTAGAGAAAATATACAATGCCTTATTCTACTCCATTTTGAAGTATATACACCAACTCAGTACGCTCTCTCATGTAAAATACAGAAATTATAATTTTACCCGAATTGAAAAAATCTAAATATTATCTAGGCACCCAATGTTAAAAACAAAATTTCTCTGAATATAATCTGTCAGAAAAAATATACAATGACCTATTCTACTCTGCTTTGGAGTATATACACTAACTCCATATGCTCTCTCATGTAAAATTTAGAAATTCAGTATTTTAGCGAATCGGAAAAAATCTAAATATTATCTAGGCACCCCAATGTTAAAAGAAAAATTGCTCTGAATATAATCTGTCAGGTAAAATATACAATGCCATTTTTTACTCTGTTTTGTAGTATATACACAAACTCAATATGCTCTCTCATGTAAAATACCCAAATTCTAATTTTACTCAAATCCAAAAAAATCTAAATAATATCTAGGCACCCCACTCTTCAAAGCAAAATTGCTCTGAATATAATCTATCACAAAAAATATACAATGCCCTATTCTACTCTGTTTTGGAGTATATACACCAACTCAGTATGCTCTCTCATGTAAAATAACGAAATCCTAATTTTACGTGAATCGAAAAAAATCTAAATATTATCTAGGCACCACAATGTTAAAAGTAAAATTGCTTTAAATATACTCTGAAAGAAAAAATATATAATGCCCTTTTCTACTTTTTTTTAAAGTATATACAAAAACTCAATACGCTCTCTCATGTAAAATACGGAAATTCTAATTTTACGCAAATCGAAAAAAATCTAAATAATATCTAGGCGTCCCAAATTTAAAAGACAATGGCTATGAATATAGTGTGTTAGAAAAAAATGTACAATGCCTTATTCTACTCCGTTTTGGAATATATACACCAACTCAGTATGCTCTCTCTTGTAAAATACAGAAGTTCTATATTTAATCGAATCGAAATAAATCTAAATATTATCTAGGCACCCCAATGATAATAGCAAAATTTCTCTGAATATAATCTGTCAGAAAAAATATACAACAACCTTTTCTACTATATTTTGGAGTATATACACCAACTCAGTATGCTCTCTCATGTAAAATACCGAAATTCTAATTTACCCGAATTGAAAAAATCTAAATATTATCTAGTCACCCAATGTTAAAAACCAAATTTCTCTGAATATAATCTGTCAGAAAAAATATACAATGACCTATTCTACTCTGCTTTGGAGTATATACACTAACTCCATATGCTCTCTCATGTAAAATTTAGAAATTCAGTATTTTACTGAATCGGAAAATATCTAAATATTATCTAGGCACCCCAATGTTAAAAGCAAAATTTCTCTGAATATAATCTGTCAGGTAAAATATACAATGCCATTTTTTACTCTGTTTTGTAGTATATACACAAACTCAATATGCTCTCTCATGTAAAATACCGATATTCTAATTTTACGCGAATCGAAAAAAATCTAAATCATATCTAGACGCCCCAAAGTTAAAAGAAAATGGCTGTGAATATAGTGTGTTAGAAAAAAATATACAATGCCTTATTCTACTCTGTTTTGGAGTGTATACACCAACTCAGTATGCTCTCTCATGTAAAATACGGAAATTCTACTTTTACCTGAATCGAAAAAATCTAAATATTATCTTGGCACTCAAATGTTAATAACAAAATTGCTCTGAATATAATCTTTCAGAGAAAATATACAATGTTTTATTCTACTCTGTTTTGGAGTATATGAACCAACTGAATATGCTCTCTCATGTAAAATACAGAAATTCTATATTTAAGCGAATCGAAAAAAATTTAAATATTATCTATGCACCCCAATGTTAATAGAGAAATTGCTCTGAATATAATCTGTCAAAAGAAATATACAATGCCCTTTTCTACTCTGTTTTGGACTGTATACACCAACTGCATATGCTCTCTCATATATAATACAGAAATTCTATATTAAAGCGAATCGAAAAAAATCTAAATATTATCTAGAAACCCCAATGTTAAAAGCAAAATTGCTCTGAATATATTCTGTCAGAAAAAATATACAATGCCTATTTCGACTCTGTTTTGTAGTATATACACCAAATTAATATGGTCTCTCATGTAAAATACCGAAATTCTAATTTTACGCAAATCAAAAAAAACTAAATAATATCTAGGACCCCAGAGTTAAAAGAAAATGGCTCTGAATATTGTTTGTTAGAGAAAATATACAATACGTTATTCTACTCTGTTTTGGAGGAAATACACCAACTCAGTACGCTCTCTCATGTAAAATACACAAATTCTAATTTTACCAGAATCGAAAAAATCTAAATAATATCTAGGCGACCCAAAGTTAAAAGAAAATGGCTCTGAATATAGTGTGTTAGAGAAAATATACAATGCCTTATTCTACTCTGTTTTGGAGTATATACACCAACTCAGTATGGTCTCTCATGTAAAATACAGAAATTCTAATTTTACCCGATTCAAAATAATCTAAATATTATCTAGGCACCCCAATGTTAAAAACAAAATTGCTCTGCATATGATCTATCAGGAAAAATATACAATGCCCTATTATACTCTTTTTGGAGTGTATACACCAACTCCATATACTCTTTCATGTGAAATACAGAAATTCTAATTTTACCAGAATCAAAAATATCTAAATATTATCTAGGCACCCCAATGTTAAAAACAAAATGCTCTGAAGATAATCTGTAAGAAAAAATATACAATTCCCAATTCTACTGTGTTTTCGAGTATATACACCAACTCAGTATGCTTTCTCATGTAAAATACCAAAATTCTAATTTTACGTTAATCGAAAAAAATCTAAATATTATCTAGGCACCCCAATGTTAAAAGCAAAGTTGCTGTGAATATAATCTGTCAGAAAAAATACACAATGTTCTATTCTACTCTGTTTTGGAGTATATACACCAACTCAATATGCTCTCTCATGTAAAATACAGAAATTCTAATTTTACGAGAATCAAAAAACATCTAAATAATATCTAGGCGCCTCAATGTTAAAAGAAAATTGCTCTGAATATAGTCTGTTAGACAAAATATACAATGCCTTATTCTACTCTGCTTTGGAGTATGTACACCAACTCAATATGCTCTCTCATGTAAAATACAGAAATTCTAATTATACGCGAATCGAAAAAAATCTAAATAATATCTAGGCGCCCCAATGTTAAAAGAAAATGGCTCTTAATATAGTCTTTTAGAGAAAATATACAATACTTTATTCTATTCTGTTTTGGAGTATATACACCAACTAAGTATGCTCCCTCATGTAAAATTCTGAAATTCCAATTTTTCCCGAATCAAAAGAAATCTCAATATTATCTAGGCACCCCAATGTTAAAAACAAAATTTCTCTGAATAAAATCTGTCAGAAAAAATATACAATGCACTATTCTACTCTGTTTTGGAGTATATACACCAACTCCATATGCTCCCTCATTTAAAATACAGAAATTCTATATTTAAGCGAATGAAAAAAATCTAAATATTATCTAGACACCCCAATGTTAAAAACAAAATTGCTATGAATATAGTCTGTCTGACAAAATATAAAATGCCCTTGTCTACTCTGTTTTGGAGTGTATACACCAACTCCATATTCTCTCTTATTTAAAATACAGAAATTCCATATTTATGCAAATCGAAAAAAATCTAAATATAATCTAGGCACCCAAAAGTAAAAAGCAAAATTTCTCTTAGTATAATCTGTCAGAAAAAATATACAATGCCCTTTTCTACTCTGCTTTGGAGTATATACACCAAATCAATATGTTCTCTAATGTAAAATACCGAAATTCTAATTTTACGCGAATCGAATAAAATCTAAATAATATCTAGGTGCCCCAAAGTTAAACGAAAATGGGTATGAATATAATCTGTTAGAAAAAATATACAATACCTTATTCTACTCTGTTTTGGAGTAAATACAACAACTCCGTATGCTCTCTAATGTAAAATACAGAAATTTAATTTTACCAGAATCAAAAAAATCTAAATATTATCTAGGCACACCAATGTTAAAAACAAATTGCTCTGAATATAATTTGTCAGAAACAATATACAATGCCCTTTCCTACTTTGTTTTGGAGTATATGCACCAACTCAATATGCTCTCTCATGTAAAATACCGAAATTCTAATTTTACGCAAATCGACAAAAATCTAAATAATATCTAGGCGCACCAAAGTTAAAAGAAAGTGGCTCTGAATACAGTCTGTTAGAAAAAATATACAATGCCTTATTCTACTCTGTTTTGGAGTATATACACCAACTCAGTATGCTCTCTCATATAAAATAACGAAATTCTAATTTTACATGAATCGAAAAAAATCTAAATGTTATCTAGGCACCCCAATGTTAAAAGCAAAATTGCTCTGAATATAATCTATCAGAAAAAATATACAATGTCCTTTCCTACTCTGTTTTGGAGTATATACACCAACTCAAAATGCTGTCTCATGTAAAATATCGAAATTCTAATTTTACCTGAATTGAAAAAATCTAAATATTATATTGACACCCCAATGTTAAAAACAAAATTGCTCTGAATATAATCTGTCAGAAAAAGTATACAATGCCTTTTTCTACTTCGTTTTGGAGTATATGCACCAACTCAATATGCTCTTTCATTTAAAATACAGAAATTCTAATTATACGCGAATCGAAAAAAATCTAAATATTATCTAGGCGCCCCAAAGTTAATAGAAAATGGCTCTTAATATAGACTGTTAGAAAAAATATACAATGCCTTATATTACTCTGTTTTGGAATATATAGACCAACTCAATATGCTCGCTTATGTAAAATATCGAAATTCTAATTTTACGCAAATCGAAAAAAGTCTGATTAATATCTAGGCGCCCAAAGTTAAAAGAAAATGGCTCTGAATATAGACTGTTAGAGAAAATATACAAAGTCTTATTCTACTTTGTTTTTCAGTATATACACCAACTCAGTATGCTCTATTATGTAAAATACAGAAATTCTAATTTAACCCAAATCAAAAAAATCTAAATATTATCTAGGCACCCCAATGTTAAAAACAAAATTTCTCTGAATATAATCTCTCAGAGAAAATATACAATGCCCTATTCTATTCTGTTTTGGAGTATATACACCAACTCCATATGCTCTCTCATGTATAATACAGAAATTCTATATTTAAGCGAACTGAAAAAAATCTAAATATTATCTAGGCACCCCAATGTTAAAAACAAAATTTCTCTGAATATAATGTGTCAGAAAAAATATACAATGCCCTCTTCTACTCTGTTTTCGAGTACATACACCAACTCCATATGCTCTCTCAGGTAAAATACAGAAATTCTAAATTCACTCGAATTGAAAAAAATCTAAACATTAATTTGGCATCCCGATGTTAAAAGCAAAATTTCTCGGAAAATTATCTGTCATAAATAATACACAATGCCCTATTCTATTCTGTTCTGGAGTATATACACCAACTCAATATGCTCTCTCATATAAAATAACAAAACTCTAATTTTACGGAAATCGAAAAAAATCTAAATATTATTTAGGAACCCCAATGTTAAAAGCAAAATTGCTCTGAATATAATCTGTCAGAAATAATATACAATGCCCTTTTCTACTCTGTTTTGGAATATACACATCTACTCAATATCCTCTCTCATGTAAAATACCGAAATTCAAATTTTTCGTGAATCGAAAAGAATCTAAATATTATCTAGGAACCCTAATGTTAAAAGAAAATGGCTCTAAATATAATCTGTAAAAACAAGTATATAATGACTTTTTCTACTTCGTTTTAGAGTATATACACCAACTCAATATTCTCTCTCATGTAAAATACCGAAATTATAAATTTACGCACATTAAAAAAATTCTAAATATTATTTAGACACCTCAATGTTAAAATCAAAATTGTTCTGAATGTAATCTGTAACAAGAAACATAAAATGCTTTTTTCTACTCTCTTTTGTAGTATATACACCAACTCAATATGCTCTCCCATGTAAATTGCAGAAATTATAATTTTACATGAACCGAAAAAATTTAAATATTATCTAGGCATTCCAATGTTAAAACCAAAATTGCTCAGAATATAACATGTCACAAAAAATACACAATGCTTTTTACTACTCTGTTTTGGACTACATAAAGCAACTCAATATGCTCTCTCATGTAAAATACAGAAATTCTAAATTTACGCGAATCATAAAAAATCTAAATATTGTCTAGGCACCCCAATGTGAAAAGCAAAATTGCTCTGAATATAATCTGTCCGAAAAAATATACAATGCCCTTTTCTACTCTGTTTTGGAGTATATAAACCAACACAATATGCTCTGTCACTTAAAATATTGAAGTTCTATTTATACGCGAATCGAAAAAATCTAAATATTATCTAGGCAGCCCAATGTTAAAAGAAAATGGCTCTGAATATAATTTGTCAGAAAAAATATACAATGCCCTTTTCTACTCTGTTTTGGAGTATATATACCAACTCAATATGCTCTCTCATGTAAAATACGGAAATTCTAATTTTACGTGAATCGAAATAAATCTAAATGTCATCTAGGCAACCCAATGTTAAAAGCAAAATTGCTCTGAATATAATCTGTCAAAGAAAATATACAATGCCCTTTTCTACTCAATTTTGGAGTATATACACAAACTCAATATGCGCTCTCATGTACAATACCGAAATTATAAATTTACGCGAATTGAAAAAAATATAAACATTATCTAGGCACCGCAATGTTAAAAGCAAAATTTCTCTGAATATAATGTGTCAGCAAAAATATACAATGCAATATTCTACTCTGTTTTGGAGTATATACAACAACTCAAAATGCTCTCTCACGTAAAATACAGAAATTCTAATTTTACGCTAATAGAAATAAATCTAAATCTTATCTATGTACCCCAATGTTGAAAGAAAATTGCTCTGAATATAATCTGTCAGAAAAAATATACAATGCCCTTTTGTACTCTGTTTTGGAGTATATACACCAACTCAATATGCTCTTCCAAGTAAAATACAGAAATTCTAATTTTACATGAACCGAAAAAAATCTAAATATTATCTAGGCACCCCAATGTTAAAAACAAAATTGCTCTGAATGAAATTTGTCAGAAAAAATATACAATGCCCTTTTCTACTCTTTTTTGTAGTATATACACCATCTCAATATGCTCTCGAATATAAAATACCAAAATTCTAATTTTACGTGAAACGAAAAAAATCTAAATAATATCTAGGCGTCCCAAAGTTAAAAGAAAATGGTTCTAAATATAGTCTGTAAGAAAAAATATACAATGCCTTATTCTTCTCTGTTTTGGAGTATATACACCAACTCCATATGCTCTCTCAAGTAAAATACAGAAGTTCTATATTTAAGCGAATCGAAAAAATTCTAGATATTATCTAGGCACCCCAATGTGAAAAGAAAAATTGCTCTTAATATAGTCTGTTAGATAAAATATACAATGCCCGTTATTTCTCTGTTTTGTAGTATATACAACAACTCAATATGCTCTCTCATGTAAAATACAGAAATTCTAATTCTACCCAAATCAAAAAAATCTAAATATTATCCAGGCACCCCAGTGATAAAAAAAAATTGCTCTGAATATAATCCGTCAGAAAAAATATACAATGCCCTACTCTACTCTGTTTTGGAGTATATACACCAACTCCATATGCTCTCTCATGTAAAATACAGAAATTCTATATTTAAGCGAATCGAAAAAAATCTAAGTATTATATAGGCACCGCAATGTTAAAAACAAAATTCCTCTGAATATAATCTGTCAGAAAAAATAGACAATGCCCAATTCTACTCTGTTTTGTAGTACATACACCAACTTCATATGCTCTCTCATGTAAAATACAGAAATTCTTTATTTATGCGAATCAAAAAAAATCTAAATATTATCTTGGCACCCCAATGTTAAAAGTAAACTTGCTCTGAATATAATCTGTCATAAAAAATATACAATGCCCTTTTCTACTCTGTTTTGGAGTATATAAACCAACTCCCTTTGCTCTCTCATGTAAAATACGGAAATTCTAAATTTACGTGAATCGAAAAATATCTAAATAATATCTAGGCGCCCCAAAGTTAAAAGAAATTGGCTCTGAATATATTCGGTTAGAAAAAATATACAATGGCTTATTCTACTCTGTTTTGGAGTATACACACCAACTCAGTATGCTCTCTTACGTAAAATACAGCAATTCTAATTTTACTTAAATCAAAAAAAATCTAAATATTATCTACGCATCCCAATTTTAAAAACAAAATTGCTCTGAATATTATCTGTCAGAAAAAATATACAAAGCCCTATTCTAATCTGTTTTAAAGTTTATACACCAACTAAATATGCTCTCTCATGTAAAATACAGAAATTCTAAATTTTCCCGAACCGAAAAAATCAAAATATTATCTAGGCACCCCTACGTTAAAAGCAAAATTGCTCTGAATATCATCTGTCAAAAAAATATACAATGCCCTCTTCTATTCTGTTTTGTAGTATAAACACCTACTAAATATGCTCTGTCATGTAAAATACAGAAATTCTAATGCTACCAGAATCGAAAAATATCTAAATATTATCTAGGCACCCTAATGTTAAAGCAAAATTTCTCTGAATATAATCTGTCAGAAAAAATATACAATGCCCGTTTCTACCCTGTTTTGGAGTATATAAACCAACTCAATAAGTTCTCTCATGTAAAATACAGAAATTCTAATTTTAGGTGAATCAAAAAAAATCTAAATGATATCTAGACGCCCCAAAGTTAAAAGAAAATGGCTCTGAATATAGTCTGTTATAAAAAATATACAATGCCTTATTCTACTCTGTTTTGGAGTATATACACCAACTCAGTGTGCTCTCTCATGTAAAATACAGAAATTCTAATTTTACGTGAATCGAAAAAAATCTAAATATTATCTAAGCAACCCAATGTTAAAAACAAAATTGCACTGAATATAATCTGTCACAATAATTATAAAATGCCCTATTCTACTCGGTTTTGGAGTATATACAACAACTCAGTATGCAATCTAATGTAAAATACAGAAATTCTAATTTTAAGTGAATCGATAAGTTTCTAAATATTATCTAGGCACCGCAATGTTAAAAACAAAATTGCTCTGAAAAAAATCTGTTATAAAAAATGTACAATGCCCTTTTCTACTCTGTTTGGTAGTATATACACCAACTCCATATGCTCTCTCATGTAAAATACAGATATTCTAATTTTCTGCGAATCGAGAAAAATCTAAATATTATCTCTGCACCCCAATGTTAAAAGAAAAATTGCTCTGAATATAATATGTCAGCAAAAATATACAATGCCCTTTTCTACTATGTTTTGTAGTATATACACCAACACAACATGCTCTGTCATGTAAAATACAGAAATTCTATTTGTATCTGAATCGAAAAAATTTAAATATTATTTAGTCAACCCAATGTCAAAAACACAATTGCTCTGAATATAATCTGTCAGAAAAAATATATAATACCCTTTTCTACTCTGTTTTGGAGTATATACACGGACTCCATATGCTCTCTCATCTAAAATACAGAAATTCTATATTTAAGAGAATCGAAAAATATCTAAATATTATCTAGGCATCCCAATGTTAAAAGCAAAATTGCTCTGAATATAATCTGTCAGAAAACCTTCACAATGCCATTTTCTACTCTGTTTCGTAGTATAGACACCAACTCAGTATGCTCTCTAATGTAAAATACCGCAATTCTAATTTAACGTGAATCGAAAAAAATCTATATATTATCTAGGCACCCCAATGTTAAACGCAAAATTGCTCTGAATATAATCTGTCAGAGAAAATACACAATGCCATTTTCTACTCTGTTTTGTAATATATACACCAACTCAATATGCTCTTTCATGTAAAATACAGAAATTGTAATTTTACCCAAATCGAAAAAATCTAAATATTATGAAGGCACGCCAATGTTAACAACAAAATTGCTCTGAATATAATCTGTCAGAAAAAATATACAATGCCCTTTTCTACTCTGGGTTGGAGTATATACACCAACTCAGTATGCTCTCTCATGTAAAATACCGAAATTCTAATTATACGTGAATCGAAAAAAATCTAAATATTATCTAGGCACCCCAATGTTAAAAACAAAATTGCTCTGAATATTATCTGTCAGAAAAATTATACAATGCCATATTCTACTCTGTTTTGGAGTGTATATACACCAACTCCATATGCTCTTTCATGTGAAATAAATAAATTCTATATTTAAGCGAATCAAAAAAATCTAAATATTATCTAGGCACCTCAATTTTAAAAGCAAAATTTCTCTGAATATAATCTGTCCGAAAAAATATACAATGCCCTATTCTACTCTGTTTTGGCGTATATACAGCAACTCGCTATACTCTCTCATGTAATATACAGAAATTCTATATTTAAGCGAATCGAAAAAAATTTAAATATCATCTAGGCACACGAATGTTAAAAGCAAAATTGCTGTGAATATAATCTGTCAGAAAAAATATACAATGCCATTTCTACCCTGTTTTTAGTATATACACCAATTCAGTATGCTCTCTTATGTAAAATACAGAAATTCTAATTTTACCCAAATCGAAAAAATCAAAATATTATATAGGCACCCCAATGTTAAAAACAAAATTGATCTGAATATAATCTGTCATAAAAAATATAAAATGCCCTATTCTACTCTGTTTTGGAGAATATACACCAACTCCATATGCTCTCTCATGTAAAATACAGAAATTCCATATTTAAGCGAATCGAAAAAAATCTAAATATTATCTAGGCACCACAAGGTTAAAAGCAAAATTGCTCTGAATTTAATCTGTCAGAAAAAATATAAAATGTCCTTTTCTACTCTGTTTTGTACTATATACACCAAATCAATATGCTCTCTTATGTAAATTACAGAAATTCTAATTCTACCCGAATCAAAAATATCTAAATATTGTCTAGGCACCCCAATGTTAAAAACAAAATTGCTCTGAATATAATTTGTCAGAAAAAATATACAATGCCCGATTCTACTCTGTTTTGGAGAATATACACCAACTCCAAATGCTCTCTCATATAAAATACCGAAATTCTAATATTATGCGAATCGAAAAATATCTGAATAATATCTAGGCGCCTCAAAGGTCAAAAAAAATGGCTCTGAATATTTTCTCTTAGAAAAAATATACAATGCCTTATTCTAATCTGTTTTGGAGTATATACACCAACTCAGGATACTCTCTCATGTAAAATAGAGAAATTCTAATTTTACCCAATTCGAAAAAATCTAAATATTATCTAGGCACCCCAATGTTAAAAACAAAATTTCTCTGAATATAACTTTTCAGAAAAAATATACAATGCCCCATTCTTCTCTGTTTTGAAGTATATACACCAACTCAGTATGCTCTCTCATATAAAATACCAAAATTCTAATTTTACGTGAATCGAAAAAAATCTAAATATTTTCTAGGCACCCCAATGTTAAAAACAATATTTCTCTGAATATAATCCGTCAGAAAAACTATACAATGTGCTATTCTACTCAATTTTTGAGTATATACACCAACTCCATATGCTCTCTAATGTAAAATACAGAAATCCTACATTTAAGCGAATCAAAAAAATCTAAATATTATCTAGGCACCTCAATGTTAAAAGCAAAATTTCTCTGAATATAATCTGTCAGAAAAAATATACAATACCTTATTCTACTCTGTTTTGGAGTATATACACCAACTCCATATGCTCTCTCATGAAAAATACAGAAATTCTATATTTAAGGAAAACAAAAAATATCTAAATATTATCTAGGCACCCCAATGTAAATAGCAAACTTTCTCTGAATATAATCTGTCAGAAAAAATACACAATGCCATTTTCTACTCTTTTTTGTAGTATATACACCCACTCAATATGCTCTCTCATGTAAAATTCTGAAATTCTAATTTTAAGAGAATTGAAAAAAACCTAAATAATACCTAGGCATCCCAAAAGTTTAAAGAAAATGGCTCTTAATATAGTCTGTTGGAAAAAATATACAATGCCTTATTGTACTCTGTTTTGGAGTATATACACCAACTCAGTATGCTCTCTCATGTAAAACACAGAAATTGTATATTTAAGCGAATCGAAACAAATCTAAATATTATCTAGGCACCCGAATGTTAAAAGCAAAATTTCTCTGAATATAACCTGTCAGAAAAAATATACAATGCCCTTTTCTACTCTGTTTTTAGTATATACACCAACTCAATATGCTCTCTCATGTAAAATACAGAGATTCTAATTTTAGCCGAATCGAAAAAATCCAAATATTATGTAGGCACCCCAATGTTAAAAACAAAATTGCTCAGAATATAATCTGTCAGAAAAAATATACAATGCTTTATTCTACTCTTTTTTGGAGTATATACAGAAACTCCATATGCTCTCTCAAGTAAAATACCGAAATTCTAATTTTACGCGAATCGAAAAAAATCTAAATTATATCTAGGCGCCCCAACGTTCCAAAAAATAGCTCTCAATATAGTGTGTTAGAAAAAATATACAATGCCTTATTCTACTTTGTTTTGGAGTATATAAACCAACTCCATATGCTATCTCGTGTAAAATACAAAAATTCTAATTCTACCCGAATCGAAAAAATATAAATATTGTCTAGGCAACCCAATGTTAAAAACAAAATTGCTCTAAATATAATCTGTCAGAAAAAATATACAATGCCCTATTGTACTCTGTTTTGGAGTATATACACAAACTCCCTATGGTCTCTCATGTAAAACACAGAAATTCTATATTTAAGAGAATCGATAAAAAATCTAAATATTATCCTGGCATCCCAATGTGAAAAGCAAAATTTCTCTGAATATAATCTGTCAGTAAAAATATACAATGCCCTTTTGTACTCTGTTTTGTTGTATATACACCAACTCAGTATGCTCTGTCATGTAAAATATATAAATTCTAATTTTACCCGAATCGAAAAAATCTAAATATTATTTAGGGAACCCAATGTTAAAAACAAAATTTCTCTGAATATAATCTGTCAAAAAAAATATACAGTGCCCTATTCTACTCTGTTTTGGAGTGTATACACCAACTCAGTATACTCTCTCCTGTAAAATCCCGAAATTCTAATTTTACGTGTATCGAAATAAATCTAAATATTATCCAGGCACCCCAATTTTAAAAGCAAAATTGCTCTTAATATAATCTGTCAGAGAAAATATACAATGCCCTTTTCTACTCTGTTTTGTAGAATATACACCAACTGAATATGCACTCTCATGTTACATACCGAAATTCTAATTTTACGCAAATCGAAAAGAATCTAAATAATATCTAGGCGCCCCAAAGTTAAAAGAAAATGGCTCTCAATACAGTCTGTTACAAAAAATATACAATGCCTTATTCTACTCTGTTTTGGAGTATATACACCAACTCAGTATGCTCTCTCATGTAAAATACCGAAATTCTAATTTTACCCGAAACGAAAATATCTAAATATTACCTAGGCATCCCAATGTTAAAAACAGAATTGCTCTGAATATAATCTGTCACGAAAATTATACAATGCCCTTTTCTACTCTGTTTTGGAATATATATAACAAGTCAACGTGCTCTCCCATGTAAAATATAGACATTCTAATTTTACCCAAATTGAAAAAAATCTAAACATTGTCTAGGCACCCCAATGTAAAAAGCAGAATTGCTCTGAATATAATTTGTCAGAAAAAATATACAATGCCGTATTCTACTTTGTTTTGGAGTATATACACCAACTCCATATGCTCTCTCATGAAAAATACAGAAATTCTATATTTATGCGAATTGAAAAAAATCTAAATATTATCTAAGCACCTTAATGTTAAAAACAGAATTGCTTTGAATATAATCTGTCAGAATAAATATACAATGCCCTATTCTACTCCGTTTTCGAGTATATACACCAACTCCATATGCTCTCTCATGTAAAATACAGAAATTCTATATATAAGCGAATCAAAAAAAATCTAAATCTTATCTAGGCACCCCAAAGTTAAAAGAAAATGGCTATGAATATATTTTGTTAGAAAAAATATACAATACCTTATTCTACTCTGCTTTGGAGTATATACACCAACTCAGTATGCTCTCTCATGTAAAATACCGACATTCTAATTTTACGTGAATCGAAGAAAATATAAATATTATTTAGGCACACGAATGGTAAAAGAAAAATTTCTCTGAATATGAACTGTCAGAAAAAATATACAATGCCCTTTTCTACTCTGTTTTAGGGTATATACACCAACTCAATATGTTCTCTCATGTGAAATACCGAAATTCTAATTTTACGTAAATCGAAAAAAATCTAAATATTATCTAGACAACCCAAAGTTAAAAGAAAATAGCTCTGAATATAGTCTGTTAGAAAAAATATACAATGTCTTATTCTACTCTGTTTTGGAGTATATACACCTACTCAGTATGCTCTACCATGTAAAATACAGAAATTCTAATTTTACCCGAATCGAAAAAATCTAAATATAATCTAGGCACCCCAATGTTAAAAAGAGATTGCTCGGAATATAATCTGTCAGAAAAAATATTCAATTCCCTTTTCTACTCTGTTTTAGAGTATATACAACAACTAAATATTCTCTCTCATGTAAAATACAGAAATTCTATATTTAAGCAAATCGAAAAATGTCTTAAAATAATCTAGGCCCACCAATGTTAAAAGCAAAATTGCTCTGAATATAATCTGTCAGAATAAATATACAATTATTTATTCTACTCTGTTTTGGAGTATATACACCAATTCCATATGCTCTCTCATGTAAAATACAGAAATTCTATATTTAAGCGAATCAAAAAAAATCTACATTTAAACTAGGCACCACAATGTTAAAAACAAACTTGCTCTGAATATAGTCTCTCAGAAAAAATATTCAATGCCCTTTTCTACTCTGTTTTGGAGTATATACACCAACTCCATATGCTCTCTCATGTAAAATAAAGAAATATTATATTAAAGCGAATCGAAAAATATCTAAATATAATCTAGGCACCCCAATGTTAAAAGCAAAATTGCTCTGAATATAATCTCTCAGAAAAAATATACAATGTTTTATTCTACTCTGTTTTGAAGTATATATACCAACTCAGTATGCTCTCTCATGTAAAATACCAAAATTCTAATTTTACCAGTATCGACAAAATCTAAATATTATCTAGGCACCCCAATGTTAAAAACAAAATTGCTCTTGATATAATCTGTCAGAAAAAATATACAATGCCCTATTCTACTCTGTTTTGGAGTATATACACCAACTCCATATGCTCTATCATGTAAAATACCGAAATTCTAATTTTACACGAATCGAAAAAAATCTAAATAATATCCAGGTGGCCCAAAGTTAAAATAAAATGGCTCTGAATATATTCTGATAGAAAAAATACACAATACCTTATTCTACTCTGCTTTGGAGTATATACACCAACTCAGTATGCTCTCTCATGTAAAATACCGAAATTCTAATTTTACGTGAATCGAAGAAAATATAAATATTATTTAGGCACCCGAATGGTAAAAGAAAAATTGCTCTGAATATAAACTGTCAGAAAAAATATACAATGCCCTTTTCTACTCTGTTTTAGGTTATATACATTAATTCAATATGCTCTCTCATGTGAAATACTGAAATTCTAATTTTACGTCAATCGAAAAAAATCTAAATATTATCTAGACAACCCAAAGTTAAAAGAAAATGGCTCTGAATATAGTCTGTTAGAAAAAATATACATGTAATCCCAGCACTTTGGGAGGCCGAGGCCGGTGGATCACGAGGTCAACAGATCGAGACCATCCTGGTCAACATGGTGAAACCCCGTCTCTACTAAAAATTACAAAAAATTAGCTGGGCACGGTGGTGCGTGCCTGTAATCCCAGCTACTCGGGAGGCTGAGGCAGGAGAATTGCCTGAACCCAGGGGGCGGAGGTTGCGGTGAGCCGAGATTGCGCCATTGCACTCCAGCCTGGGTAACAAGAGCGAAACTCCGTCTCAAAAAAAAAAAAAAAAAAAGAAAAAATATACAATGTCTTATTCTACTCTGTTTTGGAGTATATACACCTACTCAGTTCTCTCTCATGTAAAATACGAAAATTCTAATTTTACGTGAATCGAAAAAAATCTAAATATTATTTAGGCACCCGAATGGTAAAAGCAAAATTGCTCTGAATATAAACTGTGAGAAAAAATATACAATGCCCTTTTCTACTCTGTTTGGGGTATATACACCAACTCCATATGTTCTCTCATGTAAAATACAGAAATTCTATATTTAAGCGACTGGAAAAAAATCTAAATATTATCTAGGCACCCCAATGTTAAAACCAAAATTGCTCTGAATATAATCTGTCAGAAAAAATATACAATGCCTTATTCTACCCTGTTTTGAAGTATATACAACAACTCAGTGTGCTCTCTCATGTAAAATACCGAAATTCTAATTTTACGTGAATCGAAAAAAATCTAAATATTATCTAGGCACACGAATGTTAAAAGCAAAATTGGTCTGAATATAATCTGTTCAGACAATATATACAATTCATTTTTCTACTCTGTTTTGGATTATATACACCAACTCAATATGCTCTCTCACGTATAAAACTGATATTCTTATTTTATGCGAATCGAAAAAAATCTAAATAATATCTAGGCGCCCCAAAGTTAAAAGGAACTGGCTCTGAATATAGTCTGTTAGAGAAAATATACAATGCCTTATTCTACTCTGTTTTGGAGTATATACACCAACTCAGTATGCTCTCTCATGTAAAATACAGAAATTCTAATTTTACCCGAATCTAATAAATGTAAATGTTTTCTAGGCATCCCAATGTTAAAAACAAAATTGCTCTAAACATAATTTGTTAGAAAAAATATACAATGCCCTATTCTACATTGTTTTTGAGTATATACAGCAACTCTATATGCTCTCTCATGTAAAATACAGAAATTCTATATTAAAGTGAATCGAAAAATATCTAAATATAATCTAGGCACCCCAAAGTTAATAGAAAATGGCTCCGAATATAGTCTGTTAGAAAAAAATATACAATGCCTTATTCTACCCTGTTTTGGAGTATATACACCAACTCAGTGTGCTCTCTCATGTAAAATACCGAAATTCTAAATTTACGTGAATCGAAAAAAATCTAAATATTATCTAGGAAACTTAATGTAAAAAACAAAATTGCTCTGAATATAATCTATCAGAAAAAGTATACAATGCCTAATTCTACCCTGTTTTGGAGTATATGCACCAACTCCATATGCTCTCTCATGTAAAATACAGAAATTATATATTTAAGCAAATCAAAAAAATTCTAAATATTATCTAGGCACCCCAATGTAAAAAACAAAAATGCACTGAATATAATCTAACAGAAAATATATACAATACCTTATTCTCCGCTGTTTTTAAGTATATACACCAACTCAATAGGCTCTCTCATGTAAAATGCAGAAATTCTGATTTTAAGTGAATCGAAATAAATTTAAATAATATCTAGGCGCCCCAAAGGTAAAACCAAATGGCTCGGAATATAGTATGTTAGAAAAAATATACAATGCGTTATTCTACTCTGTTTTAGAGTATATACACCAACTCAGTATGCTCTCTCATGTAAAATACAGAAATTCTAAATTTACGTGAACCGAAATAAATCTAAATAATATCTAGGCGCCCCAAAGTTAAAAGAAAACGGCTCTGAATATAGTCTCTTAGAAAAAATATACAATGCCTTATTCTACTTCGTTTTGGAGTATATACACCAACTCAGTATACTCTCTTATGTAAAATACCAAAATTCTAATTTTACCCGTATTGACAAAATCTAAATATTATTTAGGCACCCCAATGCTAAAAGCTAAATTGCTCTGAATATAATCTCTCAGAAAAAATATAAAATGCCTTATTCTACTCTGTTTTGAAGTATATAAACCAACTCAGTATGCTTTCTCATGTAAAATACCAAAATTCTAATTTTACCCGTATCGACAAAATCTAAATATTATCTAGGCACCCCAATGTTAAAAACAAAATTTCTCTGAATATAATCTGTCAGAAAAAATATACAATGCCCTATTCTACTCTTTTTTGGTGTATATACAACAACTCCATATGCTCTATCATGTAAAACACCGAAATTCTAATTTTACACGAATCGAAAAAAAACTAAATAATATCCAGGTGCCCCAAAGTTAAAATAAAATGGCTCTGAATATATTCTGTTAGAAAAAATATACAATACCTTATTCTACTCTGCTTTGGAGTATATACACCAACTAAGTATGCTCTCTCATGTAAAATACGGGAATTTTAATTTACGTGAATCGAAAAAAATCTAAATATTATTTAGGCACCCGAATGGTAAAAACAAAATTACTCTGAATATAAACTGTCAGCAAAAATATACAATGCCCTTTCCTACTCTGTTTTGGGGTATATACACGAACTCCATATGCTCAATCATGTAAAATACAGAAATTCTATATTTAAGCGAATCGAAAAAAATCTAAATTTATCTAGGTACCCCAATGTTAAAAGAAAAATTGCTCTGAATATAATGTGTCAGAAAAAATATACAATGCCTTATTCTACCCTGTTTTGCAGTATATACACCAACTAAGTGTGCTCTCTCATGTAAAATACCGAAATTCTAATTTTACCCGAATCTAATAAATGTAAATGTTTTCTAGGCACACGAATGTTAAAAGCAAAATTTCTCTGAATATAATCTGCTAGAAAAAATATACAATGCCCTATTCTACATTGTTTTTGAGTATATACAGCAACTCTATATGCTCTCTCATGTAAAATACAGAAATTCTATATTGAAGCGAATTGAAAAAAAATCTAAATAAAATCTAGGCTCCCCTATACTAAAAGCAAAATAGCTCTGAATATAATCTGTCAGAAAAAATATACAATGCCTTATTCTTCTCTGTTTTGGAGTATATACACCACCTCAGTTTGCTCTCTCATGTAAAAATCGAAATTCTAATTTTACAAGAATCGACAAAATCTAAATATTATCTAGGAACCCCAATGTTAAGAACAAAATTTCTCTGAATATAATCTGTCAGAAAAAATATACAATGCCCCATTCTACTCTGTTTTGGAGTATATACCCCGAATCCATATGCTCTCTCATGTAAAATACAGAAATTCTATATTTAAGAGAATCGAAAAAAATGTACATATAATTGAGGCTCCCCAATGTTAAAAACAAAATTGCTCTGAATCTAATCTATCAGAAAAAATATTCAATGCCTTATTCTACTCTGTTTTGGAGTATTTACACCTACACAGTATGCTCTGTCATGTAAAATACAGAAATTCTATACTTAAGCGAATCGAAAAAATCTAAATATTATTTACGCACCCCAGTGTTGAAAGCAGAATTTCTCTGAATATAATCTGTCAGAAAAAATATACAATGCCCTTTTCTACTCTGTTTTGGAGTATATACACCAACTCAATAGGCTCTCTCATGTAAAATGCAGATTTCTAATTTTACGCAAATTGAAAAAAATCTAAATAATATCTAGGCGCCTCAAAGTTAAAAGAAAATGGCTCAAAATATAGTATGTTAGAAAAAATATACAATGCCTTATTCTACTCGGTTTTGGAGCATATACACCAACTCAGTATGCTCTCTCATGTAAAATACAGAAATTCTAATTTTACCCGAATTGAAAAAATCTAAATATTATCTAGGCACCTCAATGTTAAAAACAAAATTTCTCTGAATATAATTTGTCAGAAAAAATATAAAATTCCCTATTCTCTTCTGTTTCGGAGTATATACACCAACTCCATATGCTCTCTCATGTAAAATACAAAAATTCTATATTTAAGGGAATCGAAATGAATCTAAGTATTATCTAGGCACCCCAATGTTAAAAACAAAATTGCTCTGAATATAATCTGTCATAAAAAATATACAATGCCCTATTCTACTCTGTTTTGGAGTATATAAATTAACTCTATATGCTCTCTCATGTAAAATACAGAAGTTCTATATTTAAGCGAATCGAAAAAATTCTAAATATTATCTGGGCACCCCAATGTTAAAAGCAAAATTGCTCTAAATATAATCTGTCAGAAAAAATATACAATGACCTATTCTACTCTGTTTTGGAGTATATACACCAACTCAGTATGCTCTCTCTTGTAAAATACCGAAATTATAATTTTACGTGAATCGAAAAAAATCTAAATAATATCTAGGCACCACAAAGTTAAAAGAAAATGGCTCTGAATATAGTCTGTAATACAAAATATACAATTCCTTATTCTACTCTGTTTTGGAGTGTATACACCAATTCAATATGCTCTCTCAAGTAAAATACAGAAATTCTATCTTTAAGCGAATTGAAAAAAATCTAAATATTATCTAGGCAACACAATATTAAAAGCAAAATTTCTCTGAATATTATCTGTCAGAAAAAATATACAATGCAATTTAGTACTCTGTTTTACCATATATACACCAGCTCAATATGCTCTCTCAGGTAAAATACAGAAATTCGAAATTTACGTGAATCGAAAAAAATCTAAATAATATCTAGGTGCCCCAAACTTAAAATAAAATGGCTCTGAATATAGTCTGTTAAAAAAAATACACAATGCCTGATTCTACTCTGTTTTGGAGTATATACACCAACTCAGTATGCTCTCTCATGTAAAATACCAAAATTCTAATTTTACCCGAATTGAAAAAATCTAAATATTATCTAGTCACCCCAATGTTAAAAACAAACTTGCTCTGAATATATTCTGTCAGAAAAAATATACAATACCCTATTCTACTCTGTTTTGGAGTACATACACCAACTCAATATGCTCTCTCATGTAAAATACAGAAATTCCATATTTAAGCAAATCGAAAAAATCTAAATATTGTCTAGGCAACCGAAGGTCAAAAGCAAAATTGCTCTGAATATAATCTGTCAGAGATAATATATAATGCCCTATTCTACTCTGTTTTGGAGTATATAAACCAACTCCATATGCTCTCTCATGTAAAATACTGAAATTCTAATTTTACGTGAATGGATAAAACCTAAAGAATATCTAGGCGCCCCAAAGTTAAAAGGAAATGGCTCTGAATATAGTCTGTTAGAAAAAATATACAATACCTTATTCTACTCTGTTTTTGAATATATACACCAACTCAGTTTGCTCTCTCATGTAAAATAGGGAAATTCTAATTTTACCCAAATCGAAAGAATCTAAATATTATCAACGCACCCCAATGTTAAAAACAAAATTGCTCTGAATATAATCTGTCAGACAAAATATGCAATGCCCTATTCTACTCTGTTTTGGAGTATATACACCAACTCCATATGCTCTCTTTTTTAAAATACAGAAATTCTGTATTTAAACGAATTGAAAAAAATCTAAATATTATCTAGGCACCCCAATGTTAAAAGCAAAATTGCTCTGAATATAATATGTCAGAAAAAATATACAATGCTTTCTTCTACTCTGTTTTGGAGTATATACACCAACTCAATATGCTCTCTCATGTAAAATACCGAAATTCTAATTTTACATGAATCAACGAAAATCTTAATATTATCTAGGCACCCGAATGTTAAAAGCAAAATTGCTCTGAATATAATCTGTCAGAAAATATATACAATGGCCTTTTCTACTCTGTTTTGGAGTATATACACAAACTCAATATGATCTCTCATGTAAAATGCCGAAATTGTAACTTAACGCGAATCAAAAAAATTCTAAATAATATCTAGGTGCCCCAAAGCTAAAAGAAAATGGGTCTGAATATAATCTGTCAGAAAAATATACAATTCCCTATTCTACTTTATTTTGTAGAATAGACACCAACTTCATATGCTCTCTCATGTAAAATAGAGAAATTCTATATTTATGCGAATCAAAAAAAATCTAAATATAATCCAGGGTCCCCAATGTTAATAGCAAAATTGCTCTGAATATAATCAGTCAGAAAAAATATACAATGCCTTCTTCTACTCTGTTTTGGAGTATATACACCAACTCAGTGTGCTCTCTCATGTAAAATACCGAAATTATATTTATACGTGAATCGAAAAAAATCTAAATATTATCTAGGCACCCCAATGAAAAAACCAAAATTGCTCTGAAAACAATCTGTAAGAAAAAATATACAATGCTGTTTTCACTCTTTTTTGGGGTATATACACCAACTCATTATGCTCTCTCAGGTAAAGTACCAAAATTCTACTTTTACCTTAATGGAAAGAAATCTAAATAATATGTAGGCGTCTTAATGTTAAAAGAAAATGGCTCTAAATATAGTCTGTTAGAGAAAATAGACAATGCCTTATTCTACTGTGTTTTGGAGTATATACACCAACTCAGTATGCTCTCTCATGTAAAATACTGAAATTCTAATTTTACCTGAATCGAAAAAAGCTAAATATTATCTAGGCACCCCAATGTTAAAAACAAAATTGCTCTGAATATTATCTGTCAGAAAAAATATACAATGCCCTATTCTATTCTTTTTTGGAGTATATACACCAACTCCGCATGCTCTCTCATGTAAAATACAGAAATTTTATATTTAAGTGAATCGAAAAAAATCTAAATATTATCTAGGCACCTTAATGTTAAAAGCAAAATTGCTCTGAATATAATCTGTCAGAAAAAATATACAATGCCTTATTCTACTCTGTTTTGGAGTATATACACCAACTCACTATGCTCTCTTATGTAAAATAACGAAATTCTAAATTTACTTGAATCGATAAAAATCTAAATATATTGTAGGCACCCGAATGTTAAAAGCAAAATTCCTCTGAATAGGGTCTGTCAGAAAAAATATACAATGCCATTTTATACTCTGTTTTGGACTATATACACTAACTCAATATGCTCTCTCATGTAAAATACCGAAATTCTAATTTTACACGAAATGAAAAAAATCTAAATAATATCTAGGCACCACAAAGTTAAAATAAAATGGTTCTAAACATAGTATGTCAGAAAAAATATACAATGCCTTATTCTACTCTGTTTTGGAGTATATACACCAACTCCATATGCTCTCTCATGTAAAATACCGAAATTCTAATTTTACCCGAATTGAAAAAATCTAAATATTATCTTGACACCGCAATGTTACGCACAAAATGGCACTGAATATAATCTGTCAGAGAAAATATACAATGCCTTATTCTACTCTGTTTTGGAGTATATACACCAACTCAGTATGCTCTCTCATGTAAAATACCAAAATTCTAATTTTACCCGAATCGACAAAATCTAAATATTATCTAGGCACCCCAATGATAGAAACAAAATTGCTCTGAATAAAGTCTGTCAGAAAAAATATACAATGCCCTATTCTACTCTGTTTTGGAGTATATACACCAACTTAATATGTTCTCAAATAAAAAATACATAAGTTCTATATTTAAGCGAACCGAAAAAAATCAAAATATTATCTAGGCATCCCTATGTTAAAAGCAAAATTGCTCTGAATATAATCTGTCAGAAAAAATATACAATGCCCTTTTCTATTCTGTTCTGGAGTATATTCACCAACTCAATATTCCCTCTCATGTAAAATACCTAAATTCTAATTTTACGCTAATGGAAAAAATCTGAATAATATCAAGGCGCCCCAAAGTTAAAAGAAAATGGGTCTGAATATATTCTGTCAGCAAAAATATAGAATGCCCTATTCTACTCTTTTTTGGAGTATATACACCAACTTTATATGCTCTCTCATGTAAAATAAAGAAATTCTTTATTTAAGCGAATCGAAAGAAATCTAATTATCTAGGCACCCCAGTGTTGAAAGCAAAATTGCTCTGAATATAATCTGTCAGAAAAAATATACAATGCCCTATTCTACTCTCTTTTGGAGTAAATACACCAACTCCATATGCTCTCTTATGTAAAATACAAAAATTCTGTATTTAAGTGAATGGAAAAAAATCAAAAAATTATCTAGGCACCCCAATGTTAAAAGCAAAATTGCCCTGAATATAATCTGTCAGAAAAAATATACAATGCCTTTTTCGACTTTGTTTTGTAGTATATACACCAAGTTATTATGCTCTCTTATGTAAAATACCGAAATTCTGATTATACGCGAATCAAAAAAATTTAAATAATATCTAGGCCCCCCAAAGTTAAAAGCAAATGGCTCTGAATATAGTGTGTTAGAGAAAATATACAATGCCTTTTTCTACTCTGTTTTGGAGGATATACACCAACTCAGTATGCTCTCTCATGTAAAATACAGAAATTCTAATTTTACGTGAATCGAATAAAATCTAAATATTATCTAGGCACCCCTATGATAAAAGCAAAATTTCTCTGAATATAATGTCAGAAAAAATATACAATGCCCTTTTCTACTCTGTTTTTTAGTATATTCACCAAATCAATATGCTCTCTCATATAAAATACCGAAATTTAAATTTTACGCGAATCGAAAAAATCTAAGTATTATCTAGGCTCCTCAATGTAAAAAACAAAATTGCTCTGAATATAATCTGTCAGAAAAAATATACAATGCCCTATTCTACTCGGTTTTGGAGTATATACAACAACTCCATATGCTCTCACATGTAAAATACAGAAATTCTATCTTTAAGCGAATCGAAAGTATCTAAATATTATCTAGGCACCCTAATGTTTAAAACAAAATTCCTCTGAATATAATATGTAAGAAAAAATATACAATGCCCTTTTCTACTCTGTGTTGGAGAATATACACCAACTCCATATGCTCGCTCATGTAAAATACAGAAATTCTGTATTTAAGCGAATCGATAAAAATCTAAATATTATCTAGGCACCCCAATGTTAATAGCAAAATTGCTCTGAATGTAAACTGTCAGAAAAAATATACAATGCCATTTTCTACTTTGTTTTTTATTATATACACCAAATCAATATGCACTCATATAAAATACAAAAATTCTAATTATACGTGAATCGCATAAAATCTAAATATTATCTAGACACCCCTATGTTAAAAGCAAAATTGCTCTGAATATAATCTGTCAGAAAAATTATACAATGCCCTAATCTACTCTGTTTTGTAGTATATACACCAACTATATATGCTCTCTCATATAAAATAGAGAAATTCTATATTTAAGCGAATCTAAAAAAATCTAAATATAATCTAGGCATTCCAATGTTAAAAGCAAAATTGCTCTGAATATAAACTGTCAGAAAAAATATACAATGCCCTTTTCTACTCCGTTTTTTAGTATATACACCAAATCAATATGCTCTCTCATATAAAATACCAAAATTCTAATTTTACGTGAATCGAATAAAATCTAAATATTATCTAGGCACTTCTATGATAAAAGCAAAATTGCTCTGAATATAATCTGTCAAAAAAATACACAATGCTGTTTTCTACTCTGTTTTGGAGTATATGCACCAATTCCATATGCTCTCTCATGTAAAATACAGAAATTCTATATTTAGGCGTATCAAAAACAATCTTAATAATATCTAGGTGCCCCAAAGTAAATAGAAAATGGCTCTGAATATAGTATGTTAGAATAAATATACAATGCCTTATTCTAATATGGTTTGGACTATATACACCAACTCAGTATGCTCTCTCAAGTAAAATACAGAAATTCAAATTTTACCCGAATCATAAAAAACTAAATATTATCAAGGCACCCCAATGTTAAAAACAAAATTGCTCTGAATATTAACTCTCAGAAAAAATATACAGTGCCCTATTCTACTCTTTTTTTTTGAGTATATACACCAACTCTATATGCTCTCTCATGTAAAATACAGAAATTCTATATTTAAGCGAATCAAAAGAAATCTAAATAATATCTAGGCGCCCCAAAGTTAAAAGACAACAGCTCTGAAAATAGTATGTTAGAAAAAATATACAATGCCTTATTCTACTATGTTTTGGAGTATATACACCAACTCAGTATGCTGTTTCATGTAAAATACCGAAATTCTAATTTTACCCAAATCGAAAAAATCTAAATATTATCAAGGCACCACAATGTTAAAAACAAAATTGCTCTGAATATAAACTCTCAGAAAAAATATACAATGCCCTATTCTACTCTGTTTTGGGGTATATAAAACAACTCCATATGCTCTCTCTTGTAAAATACCGAAATTCTAATTTTACGTGAATCGAAAACAGTCTAAATATTATCTAGGCGCACCAAAGTTAAAAGAAAATGGCTCTGAATATAGTCTGTTAGAGAAAATATACAATGCCCTATTCTACTCTGTTTTGGAGTATATACATCAACTCAGTGTGGTCCCTCATGTAAAATACTGAAATTCTAATTTTTCCCGAATCGAGAAAATCTAAATATTATCTAGGCACCCCAATGTTAAAAACAAAAATGCTCTGAATATAATCAGTCAGAAAAAATATACAATGCCCTATTCTACTCTGTTTTGGAGTATCTACACCAACTCAATATGCTCTCTCATGTAAAATACAGAAATTATCTATTTAAGCGAATCGAAAAAACACTAAATATTATCTAGGCACCCCAATGTTTAAAGCAAAATTGCTCTGAATATACTCTGTCAGAAAAAATATACAATACTCTTTTCTACTCTGTTTTGGAGTGTATACACCAAATCCATATGCTCTCTAATGTAAAATACAGATACTATATGTTTAAGAGAATCGAAAAAATCTAAATATTATCTAGGCACCCCAATGTTAAAAGCGAAATTGTTCTGAATATCATCTGTCATAAAAAATATACAATGCCCATTTTTACTCGGTTTTGTAATATATACACCAACTCAATATGCTGTCTCATGTAAAATAAAGAAATTCTAATTTTCGCAAATAGAAAAAAATCTAAAAAATATCTAGGTGCCCCAAAGGTAAAAGAAAATGGCTCTGAATATAGTCTGTTTAAAAAAATATACAATGCCTTATTCTACCCTGTTTCTGAGTATATACACCATCTCAGGGTGCACTCTCAAATAAAATACAGAAATTATTATTTTACTGGAATCGAAAAAATCTAAGTATTATCTAGGCACCTCAGTGTTAAAAAAAATTGCTCTGAATATAATCTGTCAGAAAAAATATACAATGCCTATTTTACTTTGTTTTGGAGTATATACACCAACTCCACATGCTCTCTCATGTAAAATACAGAAATTCTATATTTAAGCGAATCGAAGAAACTCTAAATATTATCTAGGCACCCCAAAGTTAAAAGAAAATGGCTCTGAATATAAACTGTCAGAAAAAATATATAATGTTCTATTCTACTCTGTTTTGGAGTATATACACCAACTCTATATGATCTCTCATGTAAAATACAGAAATTTAATATTTAAGTGAATCGAAAAAATTGTAGTTATTATCTAGGCACCCCAATGTGAATAGCAAAATCGCTCTCAATATAATCTGTCAGATAAAATATACAATGTCCTTTACTTCTCTGTTTTTTAGTATATACACCAACTCAATATGCTCTCTCATGTAAAATACCGAAATTCTAATTCTACCCAAATCGAAAAAATCTAAATATTATCAAGGCACCCCAATGTTAAAAACAAAATTGCTCCGAATATAATCTGTCAGAAAGAATATACAAATCCCTATTCTACTCTGTTTTGGAGTATATACACCAACTCAATATGCTTTGTCATGTAAAATACCGAAATTCCATATTTAAGCGAATCGAAAAGAATCTAAATATTATCTAGGCACCCCAATATTAAAAGAAAAATTGCTGTGAATATAATCTGTCAGAGAAAATATACAATGCCGTTTTCTACTCTATTTTGGAGTATATACACCAACTCAATATGCTCTCTCATGTAAAATACAGAAATTCTAATCTTACGCAAATCAAAAAAAATCTAAATAATATCTAGGCACCCAAAAGTTAAAAGAGAATGTCTCTGAATATAGTCTCTTAGAAAAAATATACAATGCCTTCTTCTACTGTATTTTGGAGTATATACAACAACTCAGTATGCTCTCTCATGTAAAATGCAGAAATTCTATATTTAAGCGATTCTAAAAAAATCTAAATATTATCTAGGCACCCCAATGTGGAAAGCAAAATTGCTCTGAAAATAATCTGTCAAAAAATATACAATGCCTTTTTCTACTCTGTTTTGTAGTATATACACCTAGTCCATATGCTCTCTCATGTAAAATACCGAAATGGTAATTTTACGCATATCAAAAATAATATAAATAATATCTAGGCACCCCAAAATTAAAAGAAAATGACTCTGAATATAGTCTATTAGAAAAAATATACAATGCCTAATTCTACTCTGTTTTGCAGTATATTAACCAATTCAGTATGCTCTCTCATGTAAAATACCAAAATTCTAATTTTACGCGAATCGAAAAAATTCTAAATATTAGCTAGGCGCCTTAAAAATAAAAGAAAATGGCTCTGAATATAGTCTGTTAGAAAAAATGTACAATGCCTTATTCTACTCTGTTTTGGAGTATATACACCAACTCAGTATGCTCTCTCATGTAAAAAACTGAAATTCTAATTTTACCCGAATCAAAAAAATCTAAATATTATCTAGGCACACCAATGTTAAAAACAAAATGGCTCTGAATATTATCTGTCAGAAAAAATATACAATGCCCTATTCTACTCTGTTTTAGGGTATATACACCAACTCCATATGCTTTCTCATGTAAAATACAAAAATTCTATATTTAAGCGAATCGAGAAAAATTTAAATATTATCTAGGCACATCAATGTTAAAAGCAAAATTGCTCTGAATAGAATCTGTCAGAAAAAATATACAATGCCTTTTCTACTCTGTTTTGGAGTATATACACCAGCTCAATATGCTCTCTCATGTAAAATACCGAAATTCTAATTTTACGCGAATCGAAAAACATCTAAATAATATCTAGGCGCCCCAAAGTTAAAAAAAAATGGCTTTGAATATAGTCTGTTAGAAAAAACATACAATGCCCTATTCTACGCTGTTTTGGAGTATATACACCAACTCAGTATGCTCTCTCATGTAAAATACAGAAATTCTAAATTTACGTGAATCAAAAAAAATCTAAATATTATCTAGGAACACCAATGTTAAAAACTAAATTTCTTTGAATATAATCTGTCAGAAAAAATATGCAATGCCCTATTCTACTCTGTTTTAAAATATATACACCAACTCCATATGCTCTCTCATGTAAAATAAAGAAATTCTTATTCTACCCGAATCTAAATAATCTAAATATTATCTAGGCACCCCAATGTTAAAAACAAAATTTTTCTGAATATATTCTGGCAAAAAAATATACAATGCCCTATTATACTCTGTTTTGGAGTATATACACCAACTCCATATATTCTCTCATGTAAAATACAGAAATTCAATATTTAAGCGAATCGAAAATAATCTAAATATTATCTAGGCACCCCAATGTTAAAGCAAATAGCTCTGAATATAATCTGTTAGAAAACATATACAGTGCCTTCTTCTACTCTGTTAGGTAGTATATACACCAAATCAATATGCTCTTTCATGTAAAATACCGACATTCTAATTTTAGGTGAATCAAAAAACTCAAAATAATATCTAGGCACACCAAAGTTAAAATAAAATGGCTCTGAATATAGTCTGTTAGAAAAAATATACAGTGCCTTATTCTACCCTGTTTTGGAGTATATACACAACCTCAGTATGCTCTCTCATGTAAAATACAGAAATTCTAATTTTACCCGAATCTAAAAAATGTAAATATTATCTAGGCACCCCAATGTTAAAAACAAAATTGCTCTGAATATGATCTGTTCGAAAAAATATACAATGCCCTTTTCTACTCTGTTTTGCAGTAAATACACCAACTCAATAAGCTCTCTCAAGTAAAATACCGAAATTCTAATTTTACGTGAATCGAAAAAAATCGAAATAATATCTAGGCGCCCCAAAGTTAAGAGAAAATGGCTCTGAATACAGTCTTTTAGAGAAAATATACAATGCTTTATTCTACTCTGTTTTGGAGTATATACACCAACTCAGTGTGCTCCCTCATGTAAAATACTGAAATTCTAATTTTTCCGGAATCGACAAAAATCTAAATATTATCTAGGCACCCCAATGTTAAAAACAAAATTGCTCTGAATATAATTTCTCAAAAAAATATACAATGCCCTATTCTACTCTGTTTTGGAATATACACAAACTACATACGGTCTATAATGTAAAATACCGAAATTCTCTATTTAAGTGAATCGAAAAAAATCTAAATATTATCTAGGAACACCAATATTAATAGCAGAAATGCTCTGAATATAATCTGTCAGAAAAAACATACAATGCTCTTTTCTACTCTGTTTTTGAGTATATACACCAACTCAATATGCTCTCTCATGTAAAATACAGAAATTCTATATTTAAGCGAATCAAAAGAAATCTAAATATAATCTAGGCACTGCAATGTTAAAAGCAAACTTGCTCTGAATATAATCTGTCAGAAAAAATATCCAATGCCCAATTCTACTCTGTTTTAGATTATATAAACCAACTCCATATGCTCTGTCATATAAAATAAAGAAATTCTATATTTAAGCGAATTGAAAATAATCTAAATATTATCTAGGCACCCCAATGTTAAAAGCAAAATTGCTCTGAATATAAACTGTCAGAAAAAATATACATTGCCATTTTCTACTCTGTTTTTTAGTATATACACCAAATCAATATGCTCTCATATAAAATACAGAAATTATAAATTTACGCAAATCGAATAAAATATGAATATTATCTAGACACCCCTATGTTAAAAGCAAAATTGCTCTGAATATAATCTGTCAGAAAAAATATACAATGCCCTAATCTACTCTGTTTTGTAGTATATAGACCAAATACATATGCTCTCTCATATAAAATAGAGAAATTCTATATTTAAGCGAATCGAAAAAAATCTAAATATAATCTAGGCATTCCAATGTCAAAAGCAAAATTGCTCTGAATATAAACTGTCAGAAAAAATATACAATGCCCTTTTCTATTCCGTTTTTTAGTATATACACCAAATCAATATGCTCTCTCATATAAAATACCGAAATTCTAATTTTACGCGAATCGAAAAAAATCTAAATATTATCTAGGCACCCCAATGTTAAAAGCAAAATTGCTCTGAATATAATCTGTCATAAAAATTATACAATGCCCTATTCTACTCTGTTTTGGAGTATATACATCAACTCAGTATGCTCTCTCATGTAAAATACCGAAATTCTTATTTTAAGTGAATCAATAAGTTTCTAAATATTATCTAGGCACCGCAATGTTAAAATCAAAATTTCTCTGAATAAAATATGTCAGAAAAAATGTAAAATGCCCTTTTCTACTCTGTTTTGTAGTATATACACCAACTCCATATGCTCTCTCATGTACAATAAAGAAATTCTAATTTTCCACGAATTGAGAAAAATCTAAATATTATCTAGGCACCCCAATGTTAAAAGAAAAATTACTCTGAATATAATATGTCCGAAAAAATTTACAATGCCCTTTTCTACTCTGTTTTGTAGTTTATACACCAACACAATATGCTCTGTCATGTAAAATACAGAAATTCTAATTCTACCAGAATCAAAAAAATCTAAATATTATTTAGTTAACCCAATGTTAAAAACAAAATTGCTCTGTATATAATCTGTCAGAAAAAATATACAATGCGTTATTCTACTCTGTTTTGGAGTATATACACCAACTCAATATGCTCTCTCATGTAAAATACCGAAATTCTTATTTTACGCGAATCGAAAGAAATCTAAATAATATCTAGGCGCCCCAAAGTTAAAAGAAAATGGCTCTGAATATAGTCTGTTAGAAAAAATATACAATGCCTTATTCTACTCTGTTTTGGAGTATATACACCAACTCAGTATGATCTCTCATGTAAAATACAGAAATTCTAATTTTACCCGAATCGAAAAAATCTAAATATTATTTAGTCAACCCAATGTTAAAAACAAAATTGCTCTGAATATAATCTGTCAGAGAAAATATACAATGCCCTATTCTACTCTGTTTTGGAGTATATACACCGACTCCATATGCTCTCTCATCTAAAATACAGAAATTCTATATTTAAGCGAATCGAAAAATATCTAAATATTATCTAGGCACCCCAATGTTTAAAACAAAATGGCTCTGAATATAATCTGTCAGAAAAAATACACAATACCATTTTCTACTCTGTTTTGTAGTATATACACCAATTCAATATGCTATGATATGTAAAACACAGAAATTCTAATTTTATAAGAATCGAATAAATCTAAATATTATGTAGGCACGTCAATGTTAAAAAGAATATTGCTCTGAATGTAATCTTTCAGAAAAAATATACAATGTTCTATTCTACTCTGTTTTGGAGTATATACAGCAACTCAGTATGCTCTTTCATATAAAATACAGAAATTCTATATTTAAGTGAATTGAAAAAAATTAAAATATTATCTAGGCACGCGAATGTTAGAAGCAAAATTCCTCTGAATATAATCTGTCAGAAAATATATACAATGGCCTTTTCTACCCTGTTTTTAGTATATACACCAATTCAATATGCTCTCTCATGTAAAATACAGAAATTCTAATTTTACACCTATCGAAAGAATTAAAATATTATGTAGGCACCCCAATATTTAAAACAAAATTGCTCTGAATATAATCTGTTAGAAAAAATATAAAATGCCATATTCTACTCTGTTTTGTAGAATATACACAAACTCAATACGCTCTCTCATGTAAAATACAGAAATTCCATATTTAAGCGAATCGAAAAAAATCTAAATATTATCTAGGCACCACAAGGTTAGAAGCAAAATTGCTCTGAATATAATCTGTCAGAAAAAAATATATAATTCCCTTTTCTTCTCTGTTTTGTACTATATACACCAAATCAATATGCTCTCTTATGTAAATTACAGAAATTCTAATTCTACTCGAATCGAAAATATCTAAATATTGCCTAGGCACACAAATGTTAAAAACAAAATTGCTCTGAATATAATCTGTCAGAAAAAGTAAACAATGCCCTATTCTACTATGTTTTGGACTATATACACCAACGCAGTATGCTCTGTCATGTAAAATACAGAAATTCTATATTTAAGCAAATCGAAAATAATCTAAATATTATCTGGGCACCCCAATGTTAAAAACAAAATTGCTCTGATTATAATCTGTCATAAAAAATATACAATGCCCTTTTCTACTCGGTTTTGTATATATACACCAACTCAATATGCTTTCTCATGTAAAATACCGAAAGTCAAATTTTACGTGAATCGAAAAAAATCTAAATATTATCTAGGCACCCCAATGTTAAAAACAAAACTGCTCTGAATATAATCTGTCAGGAAAATTATACAATGCCCTATTCTACTCTGTTTTGGAGTATATACACCAACTCAGGATGTTCTCTCATGTAAAATACCGAAATTCTAATTTTATGGGAATCAAAAAGATCTAAATATTACCTAGGCACCCGAATGTTAAAAGCAAATTTTCTCTGAATATAATCTGTCAGAAAAAATATACGATGCCATTTTCTTCTTTGTTTTGAAGTATCTACACCAACTCAATATGCACTCTCATTTAAAATACCGAAATTCTAATATTATGTGAATCAAAAGAAATCTAAATAATATCTAGGCGCCCCAAAGTTAAAAGAAAATGGCTCTGAATATATTCTGTTAGAGAAAATATACAATGCCCTACTCTACTCTGTTTTGGAGTATATACACCAACTCAGTATGCTCTCTCATGTAAACTACCGAAATACTAATTTTACGTGAATCAAAAAAAATCTAAATATTTTCCAGGCACCACAATGTTAAAAGCAAAATTCCTCTGAATATGATCTGCCAGAAAAAATATACAATGCCCTTTTCTACTCTGTTTTTGAGTATATAAACCAACTCAATATGCTCTCTCATGTAAAGTAACGTAATTCTATTCTTACGCGAATCGAAAATTCTAAATAATATCTAGAGGCCTCAAAGTTAAAAGAAAATGGCTCTGAATATAGTCTGTTAGAAAAAATATACAATGCCTTATTCTACTCTGTTTTGGAGTATATACATTAACTCAGTATGCTCTCTCATGTAAAATACCGAATTTCTAATTTTACGTGAATTGAAAAAAATCTAAATATTATCTAGGCACTCCAATGTTAAAAGCACAATTGATCTGAATATAATCTGTCAGAGAAAATATACAATGCCCTTTTCTACTCTGTTTTGGAGTATATACACCAACTCAATACGCTCTCTCAAGTAAATTACCGAAATTCTAATGTTACGTGAATCGAAAAAAATCTAAATAATATCTAGGCGCCCCAAGTTAAAAGAAAATGGCTCTGAATATTCTGTTAAAGAAAATATACAATGCCGTATTCTACTATGTTTTGGAGTATATACACCAACTCAGTATGCTCTCTCATGTAAAATAAAGAAATTCTAATTTTACCTGAATCGAAAAATTTAAATATTATCTAGGTACCCCAATGTTAAAAATAAAATTGCTCTGAATATAGTCTGTCAGAAAAAATATACAATGCCCTATTCTACTCTTTTTTAGAGTATATACATCAAATCCATATATTCTCTCATGTAAAATACAGGAATTCTATATTTAAGAGAATCAAAAAAAATCTAAATATTCTCTAGGCACCTCAATGTTAAAAACAAAATTGCTCTGAATATAATCTATCAGAAAAAATATACAATGCCCTATTCTACTCTTTTTTAGAGTATATACATCAAATCCATATATTCTCTCATGTAAAATACAGGAATTCTATATTTAGGAGAATAAAAAAAAATCTAAATATTCTCTAGGCACCTCAATGTTAAAAACAAAATTGCTCTGAATATAATCTATCAGAAAAAATATACAATGCCCTATTCTACTCTTTTTTGGAGTATATACACCAACTCTATGTGCTCTCAATTGTAAAATACAGAAATTCTAATTTTACCCAAATCAAAAAATCTAAATATTTTGTAGGCACCCCAATGTTAAAAACAAAACTGCTCTGAATATAATCTGTCAGATAAAATATACAATTCCCTATTCTACTGTATTATGGAGTATATACACCAACTCCATATGCTCTCTCATGTAAAGTACAGAAATTCTAATTTTACTCGAATCGAAAAAATCTAAATATTATCTAGGCACTCCTATGTTAAAAACAAAATTTCTCTGAATATAATCAGTCAGAAGTAATATATAATGCCTTATTCTACTCTGTTTTGGAGTATATACACCAACTCTATATGCTCTCTCATGTAAAATACAAAAATTCTGTATTTGAGCGAATGGAAAAAAATCTAAAATTTATTTAGGCACCTCAATGTTAAAAGCAAAATTGCTCTGAATGTAATCTGTCAGAAAAAATATACAATGCCTTCTTGGACTCTGTTTTGTAGTATATACACCAAGTTATTATGCTCTCTCATGTAAAATACAAAAATTCTGATTTTACGCGAATCAAAAAAAATCTAAATAATATCTAGGCCCCCCAAAGTTAAAAGAAAATGGCTCTGAATATAGTGTGTTAGAGAAAATATACAATGCCTTTTTCTACTCTGTTTTGGAGTATATACAGCAACTCAGTATGCTCTCTCATGTAAAATACAGAAATTCTAATTTTACGTGAATCGAGAAAAATCTAAATATTATCTAGGCACCCGAATGTTAAAAGAAAAATTGCTCTGAATATAATCTGTCAGAAAAAATATTCAATGCCCTTTTCTACTCTATATTAAATTATATAAACCAACTTAATATGCTCTCTCATGTAAAATACAGAAATTCTATATTTAAGCGAATCGAAAAAATCTAAATACAATCTAGGCACCACAATGTTAAAAGCAAAATTGCTCTGAATATAATCTCTCAGAAAATATATACAATGCCGTTTTCTAATCTGCTTTGGCGTATATACACCAACTCAATATGCACACTCATGTAAAATACCGAAATTCTAATTTTATGTGAATCGAAAAAAATCTAAATAATATATAGGCGCCACGAAGTTAAAATAAAATGGGTCTGAATATAGTCTGCTAGAAAAAATATACAATGCCTTATTCTACTTTGTTTTGGAGTCTATACACCAACTCAGTATACCCTCTCATGTAAAATACCGAAATTCTAATTTTACGTGAATTGATAAAAATCTAAATAATATCTAGGCACCCCAATGTTAAAAACAAAATTGTTCTGAATATAGTTTGTAAGAAAAAATAGACAATGCCCTATTCTACTCTGTTTTGGATTATATGCACCAACTCCATATGCTCTCTCATGTAAAATACAGAAATTTTATATTTAAGCGAATCGAAAAAAATCTAAATATTATCTAGGCACCTTAATATTATAAGAAAAATTTCTCAGTATATAATCTGTCAGAGTAAATATACAATGCCCTTTTCAACTCTGTTTTGGAGTATATACAGCAACTCAATATGCTCTCTCATGTAAAATACAAAAATTCTAATTTTACACGAATTGAAAAAAATCTAAGTAATATCTAGGCACCCCAAAGTTAAAATGAAATGGCTCTGAATATAGTCTGTTAGAAAAAATATACAATACCTTATTCTACTCTGTTTTTGAGTATACACACCAACTCAGTTTGCTCCCTCATGTAAAATAGAGAAATTCTAATTTTACCCAAATCGAAAGAATCTAAATATTATCTAGGCACCCCAATGTTAAAAACAAAATTGCTCTGAATATAATCTGTCAGACAAAATATACAATGCCCTATTCTACTCTGTTTTGGAGTATATACACCAACTCCATATGCTCTCTTTTGTAAAATACAGAAATTCTGTATTTAAACGAATTGAAAAAATCTAAATATTATCTAGGCACCCGAATGTTAAAAGCAAAATTGCTCTGAATATAATCTGTCATAAAATATATACAATGGCCTTTTCTACTCTGTTTTGGAGTATATACACCAACTCAATATGATCTCTCATGTAATATACCGAATTTCTAACTTTAGGTGAATAGACAAAAATCTAAATAATATCTAGGTGCCCCAAAGCTAAAAGAAAATGGGTATAAATATAATCTGTCAGAAAAATACACAATGCCCTATTCTACTCTGTTTAGTAGTATAGACACCAACTTCATATCCTCTCTCATGTAAAATAGAGAAATTCTATATTTATGCGAATCAAAAAAAATCTAAATATAATCTAGGGTCCCCAATGTTAATAGCAAAATTGCTCTGAATATAATTTGTCAGAAAAAATATACAATGCCTTATTCTACTCTCTTTTGGAGTATATACACCAACTCAGTGTGCTCTCTCATGTAAAATACCGAAATTATATTTTTACGTGAATCGAAAAAAATCTACATATTATCTAGGCACCCCAATGATAAAACCAAAATTTCTCTGAAAATAATCTGTCAGAGAAAATATACAATGCCCTTTTCCACTCTTTTTTGGAGTATATACACCAACTCAGTATGCTCTCTCATGTAAAATACCAAAATTCTAATTTTACGAGAATGAAAAAAAATCTAAATAATATCTAGGCGTCCCAATGTTAAAAGAAAATTGCTCTAAATATAGTCTGTTAGAAAAAATAGACAATGCCTTATTCTACTCTGTTTTGGACTATATACACCAAGTCAGTATGCGCTCTCATGTAAAATACCGAAATTCTAATTTTACCTGAATCTAAAAAAGCTAAATATTATCAAGCCACCCCAATGTTAAAAACAAAATTGCTCTGAATATAATCTGTCAGAAAAAATATACAATGCCCTATTCTCCTCTGTTTTGGAGTATATACACCAACTCCATATGCTCTCTCATGTAAAATACCAAAATTCCATATTTAAGCGAATTAAAAAAATATAAATATAATCTAGGCACCACTATGTTAAAAGCAAAATTGCTCTGAATATAATCTCTCAGACAAAATATACAATGCCCTTTTCTACTCTCTTTTGGCGTATTTACACCAACTCAATATGCACTCTCATGTAAAACACCGAAATTCCAATTTTACATGAATCAAAAAAAATCTAAATAATATATAGGCGCCACAAAGTTAAATGAAAATGGCTCTGAATATAGTCTGTTAAAAAGAATATACAATGCCCTATTCTACTCTGTTTTAAAGTATATACACCAACTCAGTATGCTCTCTTATGTAAAATACCGAAATTCTAATTTTACGTGAATCCAAAATATCTAAATATTATCTAGGAACTCCAATATTAGAAGCAAAATTGCTCTGAATATAATCTGCCTGAAAAAATATACAATGCCCTTTTCTACTCTGTTTTGGAGTATCTACACCAACTCAATATGCTCTCTCATGTAAATTATCGAAATTCTAATTTTACGCGAATCAAAAAAATCTAAATATCTAGGCGCCCAAGAGTTAAAAGAAAATGGCTCTGAATATAGTCTTTTAGGAAAAATATACAATGGCTTATTCTACTTTGTATTGGAGTATATGGACCACCTCCATATGCTCTCTCATTTAAAATACAGAAATTCTTTATTTAAGCGAATCGAAAAAAATCTAAATATTATCTAGGCACCCCAATGTTAAAAGCAAAATTTCTCTGAATATAATCTGTCAGAAAAAATATACAATGCCTTATTCTACTCTGTTTTGGTGTATATACACCAACTGAATATGCTCTCTCATGTAAAATACCGAAATTCTAATTTTACGGGAATCAAAAATAATCTAAATATTACCTAGGCACCCGAATGTTTAAAGCAAAATTTCTCTAAATATAATCTGTCAGAAAAAATATACGATGCCCTTTTCTTCTTTGTTTTGGAGTATATACACCAACTCAATATGCACTGTCATTTAAAATACTGAAATTCTAATTTTGCGTGAATTGAAAAAAATCTAAATAGTATCTAGCCGCACCAATGTTAAAAGAAAGATTGCTTTCAAGAAAATCTGACAGAAAATGTATACAATGCCCTTTCCTACTCTGTTTAGGAGTATATACACCAACTCAAAATGCTCTCTAATATAAAATTCTAAATTTCGAATTTTACGTGAATCAAAAAAAACCTAAATAATATCTAGGCGCCCCAAAGTTAAAAGAAAATGGCTCTGAATATAGTGTGTTTGAAAATATATACAATTCCTTATTCTACTCTGTTTTAAAGCATATACACCAACTCAGTATGCTTTCTCATGTAAAATAACAAAATTCTAATTTTAACAAAATCGAAATAATCTAAATATTATCTAGGCACCCCAATGTTAAAAACAAAATTGCTCTGAATATAATCTGTCAAAAAAAATATACAATGCCCTATTCTACTCTCTTTTGGAGTATATACACAAACTCCATATGCTCTCTCATGTAAAATACAGAAATTCCATATTTAAGTGAAGCAAAAAAAATCTAAATATTATCTAGGCAACCCAATGTTAAAAGCAAAATTTCTCTAAATATAATCTTTTAGAAAAAATATACATTGACCTTTACTACTCTGTTTTGCAGTATATACACCAACTCAGTATGCTCTCTCATGTAAAATAACGAAATTCTAATTTTGCGTGAATCGAAATATATCTAAATATTATCTAGGCACCCCAATGTTAAAAACAAAATTGCTCTGAATATAATCTGTCAGAAAAAATATACAATGCCCTATTTTACTCTGTTTTGGAGTATATACATTAACTCTATATGCTCTCTCATGTAAAATACAGATATTCTATATTTAAGCGAATCGAAAAAATTCTAAATATTATCTAGGCACCCCAATGTTAAAAGAAAAATTGCTCTGAATATAGTCTGTCAGAAAAAATATACAATGCCCTATTCTACTCGGTTTTGGAGTATATACACCAACTCAGTATGCTCTCTCATGAAAAATACCGAGATTCTAATTTTACGTGAATCGAAGAAAATCTAAATAATATCTCGGCTCCCCAAAGTTAAAAGGAAATGGCTCTGAATACAGTCTGTAATAAAAAATATACAATTCCTTATTCTACTGTGTTTTGGAGTTTATACACCAACTCCATATGCTCTCTCAAGTAAAATACAGATATTCTATTTTTAAGCGAATTGAAAATAATCTAAATATTATCTAGGCAACCCAATGTTAAAAGCAAAATTTTTCTGAATATAATATGTCAGAAAAAATATACAATGTAATTTACTACTTTGTTTTGCCATATATACACCACCTCAATATGCTCTCTCATGTAAAATACCGAAATTCTAATTTACGCGAATCGAAAAAAATCTAAATAATATCTAGGCGACCCAAAGATAAAAGAAAATGGCTTTGAATATACTTTGTTAGAAAATTATACAATGCCTTATTCTACTCTGTTTTGGAGTATATACACCAACTCCATATGCTCTCTCATGTAAAATATCGAAATTCTAATTTTACCCGAATCGAAAAAACCTAAATATTATCTAGGCACCCCAATGTTAAAAAGAAAATTGCTCTGAATATAATCTATCATAAAAAATATACCTTGCCCTTTTCTACTCTTTTTTGTAATATATACATGAACTAAATATGCTCTCTCATGTAAAATACAGAAATTCTAATTTTACCAGAATTGAAAAACCAAAATTTATTTAGGCACCCCAATGTTAAAAACAAAATTGCTCTGAATATATCCTGTCAGAAAAAATATACAGCCCTATTCTACTCTGTTTTGGAGTATATACACCAACTCAGTATTCCCTCTCATGTAAAATACAGAAATTCTCATTTTACATTAATCGAAAAAAATCTAAATATTATCTAGGCATCCCAATGTTAAAAACAAAATTGCTCTGAATATAATCTGTCAGAATAAATATACAATGCTTTATTCTACTCTGTTTTGGAGTGTATACAACAACGCAGTATGCTCTCTCATGTAAAATACCGAAATTCTAATTTTACGTGAATCAAAAAAAATCTAAATAATATCTAGGCGCCACAAAGTTAAAAGAAGATGGCTCTAAATATAGTGTGCCAGAGAAAATATACAATGACGTATTCTACTGTTTTTTGGAGTATATACACCAACTCCATATGCTCTATCATGAAAAATATCGAAATTCTAATTTTACCCGAATCGAAAAAATCTAAATATTATCTTGACACGCCAATGTTAAAAACAAAATTTCTCTGAATATAATCTGTCGGAAAAAATATACAATGCCTTATTCTACTCGGTTTTGGAGTATATACACCAACTCCATATGCTCTCTCATGTTAAATACAGAAATTCTATATTTAAGCGAATCGAAAAAAATCTAAATATTATCTAGGCAACCCAATGTTAAAAACAAGATTGCTCTGAATATAATCTGTCAGAAAAAATATACAATGCCCTATTCTACCCTGTTTTGGAGTATATACACCAACTCAATATGCTCTCTCATGTAAAATACCGAAATTCTAATTTTACGCGAATATAAAAAAATCTAAATAATATCTAGGCGCAACAAATTTAAAAGAAAATGGCTCTGAATATAGTCTGTTAGAGAAAATATACAATGCCTAATTCTACCCTGTTTTGGAGTATATACACCAACTCAGTATGCTCTCACATGTAAAATGTAGAAATTCTAATTTTACACGACTCGAGAAAATCTAAAAATTATTTAGGTGCCCCAAAGTTAAAAACAAAATTGCCCTGAATATAATGTGTCAGAAAAAATATACAATGCCCTATTCTACTCTGTTTTGGAGTATATGCTCCAACTCCATATGCTCTCTCATTTAAAATACAGAAATTCTATATTTAAGCAAATCGAAAAAAATCTAAATATAATCTAGGCACCCCATTGTTTAAAGCAAAATTGCTCTGAATATAATCTGTCAGAAAATATATAGAATGGCCTTTTTTACTCTGTTTTGGAGTATATACACCAACTCAACAGGATCTCTCATGTAAAATACCGAAATTCTAAATTTACGCGAATCGAAAATAATCTAAACAATATCTAGGTGCCCCAAAGCTAAAAGAAAATGGGTCTGAATATACTCGGTCTGTAAAATATACAATGCCCTATTCTACTATGTTTTGTAGTATAGACACCAAGTTCATATGCCCTCTCATGTAAAATAGAGAAATTCTATATTTATGCGAATCAGAAAAATCTAAATATAATCTAGGGTCCCCAATGTTAATAGCAAAATTGCTCTGAATATAATCTGTCAGAAAAAATATTCAATGCCTTATTATACTCTGTTTTGGAGTATATACACCAACTCAGTGTGCTCTCTCATGTAAAATACTGAAATACTAATTTTACATGAATCGAATAAAATCTAAATATTATCTAGGGACCCCAATGATAAAACCAAAATTGCTCTAAAAATAATCTGTCAGAAAAAATATACAATGTTCTTTTTCACTCTTTTTTGGAGTATATACACCAAGTCAGCTTGCTCTCTCATGTAAAATACCGAAATTCTAATTTTACCAGAATCAAAAATATCTAAATATTATCTAGGCACCCCAATGTTAAAAAAAAATTGCTCTGAATATAATCTGTCATAAAAAATATACAATGTTCTATTCTACTCTGTTTTGGAGTATATACACCAACTCCGTATTCTCTCTCATGTAATATACAGAAATTCTATATTTAAGCAAATCGAAAAAAATCTAAATATTATCTAGGCACCTTAATGTTAAAAGCAAAATTTCTCTGAGTATAATCTGTCAAAAAAAATATACAATGCCTTATTCTACTCTGTTTTGGAGTATATACACCAACTCACTATGCTCTCTTATGTAAAATAAGGAAATTCTAATTTTACGTGAATCGATAAAAATCTAAATACTATGTAGGCACCCGAATGTTAAAAGAAAAATTGCTCTGAATATAATCTCTCAGACAGAATATACAATGCCCATTTCTACTCTCTTTTGGGGTATATACACCAACTCAATATGCACTCTCATGTAAAATACCAAAATTCTAATTTTACGTGAATCGAAAAAAATCTAAATAATATATAGGCACCACAAAGTTAAATGAAAATGGCTCTGAATATAGTCTGTTAAAAAAAATATACAACGCCCTATTCTACTCTGTTTTGGAGTACATACACCAACTCAGTATGCTCTCTTATGTAAAATACCGAAATTCTAATTTTACATCAATACAAAAAATCTAAATATTATCTAGGTACTCCAATGTTAAAAGGAAAATTGCTCTGTATATAATCTGTCTGAAAAAATATACAATGCCCTTTTCTACTCTGTTTTGGAGTATCTACACCAACTCAATATGCTCTCTCATGTAAAATACCAAAATTCGAATTTTACGCGAATCGAAAAAAATCTAAATAATATCTAGGCTCCCCAAAGTTAAAAGAAAATGGCTCTGAATATAGTCTGTCAGGAAAAATATACAATGCCTTATTCTACTCTGTATTGGAGTATATGTACCAACTCCATATGCTCTCTCATTTAAAATACAGAAATTCTATATTTAAGTGAATCGAAAAAAATCTAAATATTATCTTGGCACCCCAATGTTAAAAGGAAAATTGCTCTGAATATAATCTGTCAGAAAAAATATACAATGCCTTATTCTACTCTGTTTTGGAGTATATACACCAACTGAGTATGCTCTCTCATGTAAAATACCAAAATTCTAATTTTACGGAAATAAAAAAAAATCTAAATATTACCTAGGCACCCAAATGTTAAAAGCAAGATTTCTCTGAATACAATCTGTCAGAAAAAATATACGATGCCCTTTTCTTCTTTGTTTTGGATTATATACACCAACTCAATATGCACTCTCATTTAAAATACAGAAATTGTAATTTTACGTGAATTGAAAAAAATCTAAATAGTATCTAGGCGCCCCAAAGTTAAATGAAAATGGCTCTGAATATATTCTGTTAGAGAAAATATACAATGCCCTATTCTACTCTGTTTTGGAGTATATACACCAACTCAGTATGCTCTCTCATGTAAAATACCGAAATACTAATTTTACGTGAATCAAAAAAAAAATCTAAATATTTTCCAAGCAACACAATGTTAAAAGCAAAATTCCTCTGAATATAATCTGTCAGAAAAAATATACAATGCCCTCTTCTACTCTGTTTTTGAGTATATACACCAAGTCAATATGCTCTCTCATGTAAATAGCGTAATTCTAATTCCACGTGAATCGAAAATTCTAAATAATATGTAGGCTCCTCAAAGTTAAAAGACAATGGCTCTGAATATAGTCTGTTAGAAAAAATACACAATGCCTTATTCTAATCTTTTTTGGAGTATATGCACCAACTCAGTGTGCTCTCTCATGTAAAATAAAGAAATTCTAATTTTACTTGTATAAAAAAAATCTAAATATGATCTAGTCACCCCAATGTTAAAAACAAAATTGCTCTGAATATAATCTGTCAGACGAAATATACAATGCCCTATTCTACTCTGTTTTGGTGTATATACACCAACTTCATATGCTCTCAAATAAAAAATACATAAATTCAATATTTAAGCGAATCCAAGAAAATCTAAATATTATCTAGGCATCCCTATGTTAAAAGCAAAATTGCTCTGAATATAATCTGTCAGAAAAAATATACAATGCCCTTTTCTATTCTTTTTTGGAGTATATTCACCAACTCAATATGCTCTCTCATGTAAAAATACCGAAATTATAATTTTACGCGAATCGAAAAAAATCTTAATAATATCAAAAATGGGTCTGAATATAGTATGTTAGAAAAAATATACAATGCCTTATTCTACTCTGTTTTGGAGTATATACACCAGTTCAGTATGCTCTCTCATGTAAAATACAAAAATTCTATATTTAAGTGAATCGAAAGAAATCTAAATATTATCTAGGCACCCCATTGTTAAAAGCAAAATTGCTCTGAATATAGTCTGTCAGAAAAAATATACAATGCCATTTTCTACTCTGTTTTGTAGTATATTAATCAACTCAATATGCCATCTCATGTAAAATAAAGAAATTATAATTTTACCTGAATCGAAATAATCTAAATATTATCTAGGCACACCAATTTAAAAAAAAAATTGCGTTGAATATAATCTGTCAGAAAAAATATAGAATGCCCTATTCTACTCTGTTTTGGAGTATATACACCAACTCCATATGCTCTGTCATATAAAATACAGAAATTCTATATTTAAGCGAATCGAAAGAAATCTAAATATTATCTAGGCACCCCAATGTTAAAAGCAACATTGCTCTCAATATAATCTGTCAAAAAAAATATACAATGCCCTATTCTACTCTGTTTTGGAGTATATACACCAATTCCATATGCTCTCTCATGTAAAATACAAAAATTCTGTATTTAAGCCAATGGAAAAAAATCTAAAATTTATCTAGGCACCCCAATGTTAAAAGCAAAATTTCTCTGAATATAATCTGTCAGAAAAAATATACAATGCCTTTTTCGACTCTGTTTCGTAGTATATACACCAAGTTATTATGCTCTCTCATGTAAAATACCTAAATTCTGATTTTATGCGAATCAAAAAAAATATAAATAATATCTAGGCCCCCCAAAGTTAAAAGAAAATGGTTCTGAATATAGTGTGTTAGAGAAAATATACAATGCCTTTTTCTACTCTCTTTTGGAGTATATACAGCAACTCAGTATGCTCTCTCATGTAAAATACAGAAATTCTAATTTTACATGAATCGAAAAAAATCTAAATATTATCTAGGCACCTGAATGTTAAAAGCAAAATTTCTCTGAATATTATATGTCTGAAAAAATATACAATGCCCTTTTCTACTCTGTTTTAAATTACATAAACCAACTTAATATGCTCTCTCATGTAAAATACAGAAATTCTATATTTAAGCGAATCAAAAAAATCTAAATATTATCTAGGCACCCCAATGTTAAAAACAAAATTGCTGTGAACATAATCTGTCAGAAAAAATATACAATGCCCTATTCTACTTTGTTTTGGAGTATATACACCAACTCGATACGCTCTCTCATATAAACTACAGAAATTCTATATTTAATCGAATCGAAAAAAATCTAAATATTATCTAGGTACCCCAATGTCTAAAGCAAAATTGCTCTGAATATAATCTCTCAGAAAAAATATACAATGCCTTTTTCTACTCTGTTTTGGAGTATATACACCAACTCAATATGCCCTTTCATGTAAAATACGAAAATTCTAATTATACGCGAATCGAAAAAAAATCTAAATAATATCTAGGCGACCCAAAGGCAAAAGAAAATGGCTGTGAATATAGTCTGTTAGAAAAATATACAATGCCTTATTCTACTCTGTTTTGGAGTATATACATTAACTCCATATGCTCAATCATGTAAAATACAGAAATTCTATATTTAAGCGAATCGAAAAAAATCTAAATATTATATAGGCACCCCAATGTTGAAAACAATATTGTTCTGGGTATAATATGTCAGAGAAAATATACAATGCCCTTTTTTACTTCGTTTTGTAGTATATACACCAACTCAATATGCTATTTCATGCAAAATACAAAAACTCTAATTTTACCCAAATCGAAAAAATCTAAATATTATCAAGGCACCACAATGTTAAAAACAAAACTGCTCGGAATATAATCTGTCAGAAAAAATACACAATGACCTATTCTACTCTGTATTGGAGTATATACACCAACACATTATGCTATCTCATGTAAAATACAGAAATTATAATTTTACCCGACTCAAAAAAATATAAATATTGTCTAGGTACCGCAATGTTAAAAACAACACTGCTCAGAATACAATATGTCAGAAAAAATATACAATGCCCAATTCTACTCTTTTTTGTAGTATATACATCAACTCCATATGCTCTCTCATGTAAAATACAGTAATTCTATATTTAAGCGAATCGAAAAAATTCTAAATATTATCTAGGCACCCCAATGTTAAAAGCAAAATTGCTGTGAATATAGTTTGTCATAAAAAATATACAATGCCTTTTTCTACTCTGTTTTGTAGTATATACACCAAGTTAATATGCTCTCTCATTTAAAATACCGAAATTCTGATTTTACGCGAATCAAAAAAAATCTAAATAATATCTAGGCACCCCAAAGTTAAAAGAAAATGGCTCTGAATATAGTGTATTAGAGAAAATATACAATGCCTTATTCTACTCTTTTTTGGAGTATATACACAAACTACATACGGTCTCTAATGTAAAATACAGAAATTCTCTATTTATGTGAATTGAAAATAATCTAAATATTATCTAGGAATACCAATATTAATAGCAATATTGCTCTGAATATAATCTGTCAGAAAAAATACACAATGCTCTTTTCTACTCTGTTTTGGAGTATATACACCAAATCCATATGCTCTCTCATGTAAAATATACAAATTATGTATTTAATAGAATCGAAAAATTCTAAATATAATCTTTTCACCCCAATGTTAAAAACAAAATTGCTCTGAATATAATTTGTAAGAAAAAATATACAATGCCCGTTTCTACTCTGCTTTGGAATATATACTCCAACTCCATATGCTCTCTCATGTAAAATACAGAAGTTCTATATTTAAGCGAATCAAAAAAAATCTAAATATTATCTAGGCCCCCCAATGTTAAAAACAAAATTGCTCTGAGTATAAACTGTCAGAAAAAATATACAATGCCCTTTTCTACTCTGTTTTTTAGTATATACACCAAATCAATATGCTCTCTCATATAAAATACAGAAATTTTAGTTTTACACGAATCGAATAAAATCTAAATATTATCTAGGCACCCCTATGATAAAAGCAAAGTTGCTCTGAATATAATCTGTCAGAAAAAATATACAATGCCCTTTTCTACTCTTTTTTGGAGTATATACACCAACTCCATATGCTCTCTCATGTAAAATACAGAAATTCTATATTTAGGCGTAACTAAAACAATCTTAATAATATCTAGGCACCCCAAAGTTAAGAGAAAATGGCTCTGAATATAGTATGTTAGAAAAAATACACAATGCCTTATTCTACTATGTTTTGGAGTATATACACCAACTCAGTATGCTCTCTCGTGTAAAATACAAAAATTCTAATTTTACACAAATCGAAAAAATCTAAATGTTATCAAGGCACCCCAATGTTAACAACAAAATTGCTCTGAAAATAAACTCTCAGAAAAAATATACAATGCCCTATTCTACTCTGTTTTTGAGTATGTACACGAACTCTACATGCTCTCTCATGTAAAATACAGAAATTCTATATTTAAGCGAATCGAAAAAATCTAAATGTTATCTAGGCACCCCAATGTTAAAAACAAAATTTATCTGAATATAGTCTGTCAAAAAAAATATACAATGCCGTTTTCTACTCTGTTTTGGAGTATATACACCAACTCAGTATGCTCTCTCATGTAAAATACCGAAATTCTAATTTTACGTGAATCGAAAATAATCTAAATATTATCTAGGCACCCCAATGTTTAAAGCAAACTTGCTCTGAATATAATCTGTCTGACAAAATATACAATGTCCTTGTCTACTCTGTCTTGGGGTATATAAAATAACTCAATATGCTCTCTCATGTAAAATACCAAAATTCTAATTTCACGTGAATCGAAAAAAATCTAAATATTATCTAGGCGCCCCAAAGTTAAAAGAAAATGGCTCTGAATATAGTCTGTTAGAGAAAATATACAATGCCCTATTCTACTCTGTTTTGGACTATATACACCAACTCAGTGTTTTCCCTCATGTAAAATACTGAAATTATAATTTTTCCCGAATCGAAAAAAATCTAAATATTATCTTGGCAGCCCAATGTTAAAAACAGAAATGCTCTGAATATAGTCAGTCAGAAAAAATATACAATGCCCTATTCTACACTGTTTTCGAGTATCTACACCAACTCAATATGCTCTCTCATGTAAAATACAGAAATTCTCTATTTAAGCGAATCGAAAAAAATCTAAATATTATCTAGGCACCCCAATGTTAACAGAAAAATTGCTCTGAATATAATCTGTCAGAAAAAATACACAATGCTCTTTTATACTCTGTTTTGGAGTGTATACACCAACTCCATATGCTCTCTCATGTAAAATACAGAAATTATATATTTAAGAGAATCGAAAAAAATCTAAATATTATCTAGGTACCCCAATGTTAAAAGCAAAATTGCCCTGAACATAGTGTGTCAGAAAAAATATACAATGCCATTTTCTACACAGTTTTGTAGTATATACATCAACTCAATATGCTTTCTCATGTAAAATACAGAAACTATAATTTTACCCGATTCGAAAAAATCTAAATATAATCTAGGCACCCCTATGTGAAAAACAAAATTGCGTTAAATATAATCTGTCAGAAAAAATATAGAATGCCCTATTCTACTCTGTTTTGAAGTATATACACCAACTCCATATGCTCTCTCATGTAAAATACAGAAATTCTAAATTTTAGCGAATCGAAAAAAATCTAAATACTATCTAGGCACCGCAATGTTAAAAACAAAATTGCTCTGAATATAATCTGTAAGAAAAAATATACAATACCCTATTCTACTCTTTTTTGGACTATATACACCAACTCCATATGTTCTCTCATGTAAAATACAGAAATTCTAATTTTACCCGAATCGAAAAAATCGAAATATTATCTAGGCACCCCAATGTTAAAAACAAAATTGCTCTAAATATAGTCTGTCAGAAAAAATATACAATGCCCTATTCTACTCTGATTTGGAGTATATAAGGCAACTCAGTATGCTCTCTCATATAAATTACCGAAATTCTAATTTTACGTGAATCGAAAAAAATCTAAATATTATCTAGGCAGCCGAATGTTAAAAGGAAAATTGCTCTGAATACAATGTGTCAGAAAAAATATACAATGCCCTTTTCTACTCTGTTTTGTAGTATATACACCAACTGAATACGGTCTCTACTGTCAATTACCGAAATTCTAATTTTACGCGAATCGAAAAAAATCTAAATAATATCTAAGCGCCCAAATTTAAAAGAAAATGGCTCTGAATATACTCTGTTAGAGAAAATACACAATGCGTTATTCTACTCTGTTTTGGAGTATATACAAAAATTCAGTATGCTCTCTCCTGTAAAATATAGAAATAACAATTTTACGTTAATTTAAAAAAATCTAAATATGATCTAGGCACCCCAAAGTAAAAAACAAACTTGCTCTTAATATAATCTGTGAGAAAAAATATACAATGCCTTATTCTACTCTATTTTGGGGTATATACACCAATTCGATATGCTCTCTCATGTAAAATACAAAAATTCTATATTTAAGCAGATCGAAAAAAATCGAAATATTATCTAGGCACCCCAATGTTAAAAGCAACATTGCTCTGAATATAATCTGTCAGATACAATATACAATTCCCTCTTCTACTCTGTTTTGGAGTATATACACCAACTCAATATGCTCTCTCATGTAAAATAGAGAAATTCTAATTTTACGCGAATCGAAATAAATGTAAATAATATATATGTGCCCCGAAGTTAAAAAAAAATGGCTCTGAATATTGTCTGATAGAAAAAATTTACAATGCCTTATTCTACTCTGTTTTGGAGTATATACACTAAATCAGTATGCTCTCTCATGTAAAATACCGAAATTCTAATTTTACGTGAATCGAAAAAAATCTAAATATTATCTAGGCTCCCCAATGTTAAAACAAAATTTCTCTGAATTTAGTCTGTCAGAAAAAATATACAATGCCCTATTCTACTCTGTTTTGGGGTATATACACCAACTCCATATGCTCTCTCATGTAAAATACAGAAATTCTATATATAAGCGAATTGAAAAAAATCTATATATTACCTAGGCACCATAATGTTAAAAGCAAAATTGCTCTGAACATAATCTGTGAGATAAAAAATACAATGCCCTTTTCTACTCTGTTTTGTAGTACATACACCAACTCAATATGCTCTCTCATTTAAAATACAGAAATTCTATATTTAAGCGAATCGAAAAAAATCTAAATATTATCTAGGCACCCCAATATTAAAAACAAAATTGCTCTGAATATAATGTGTCTGAAAAAATATACAATGCCCTATTCTACTCTTTTTTTAGAATATATACACCAACTCCATATGCTCTCTCGTGTAAAATACAGAAATTCAATATTTAAGTGAATCGAAAAAAATCTAAATATTATCTAGGCACCCTAATGTTAAAAGCAAAATTGCTCTGAATATAATCTGTCAGAAAAAATATACAATGCCCTTTTCTACTCGTTTTCGATTATATACACCAACTCAATATTCTCTATAAGGTAAAATACGGAAATTCTAATTTTACGAGAACCGAAAAAAATCTAAATAATATCTAAGCGCCCAAATTTAAAAGAAAATGGCTCTGAATATAGTCTGTTAGAGAAAATATACAATGCGTTATTCTACTCTGTTTTGGAGTATATACACCAACTCAGTATGCTCTCTCATGTAAAATACAGGAATTCTAATTTCACCCGAATCGAAAAAATCTAAATATTATCTAGGCACCCGAATGTTAAAAACAAAATTGCTCCGAATATAATCTCTCAGAAAAAATATACAGCCCTATTCTACTCTGTTTTGGAGTATATACACCAACTCAGTATTCTCTCTCCTGTGAAATACCGAAATTCGCATTTTACATGAATGGAAATAATTCTAAATATTATCTAGTCACCCCAACGTTAAAAAAAATATTGCTCTGAATATAATCTGTCAGAATTAATATACAATGCCCTATTCTACTCTATTTTGGAGTATATACACCAACTCAGTATGCTCTCTCATGTAAAATACCGAAATTTTTATTTTACGTGAATCGAAAAAAATCTAAATATTATTTGGCACCCGAATATTAAAAGCAAAATTGCTCTGAATATAATCTATGAGAAAAAATATACAATGTTCTTTTCTACTCTGTTTTGGAGTATATACACCAATTCAACATTGTCTCTCATGTAAAATACAAAAATTCTAATTTTACGTCAATTGTATAAAATCTAAATAATATCTAGGCGCCCCAAAGTTAAAAGAAAATGGCCCTGAATATAGTCTGTTTGAAAAAATATACAATGCCTTATTCTACTCTATTTTGGAGTGTATACTCCAACTCCATATGCTCTCTCATGTAAAATATCGAAATTCTAATTTTACGCAAATTGAAAAAATCTAAATATTATCTTGACACCCCAATGTAAAAACAAAATTGCACTGAATATAATCTGTCAGAAAAAATATACAATGCCCTATTCTACCCTGTTGTGGAGTATATACACCAACTCAATATGCTCTCTCATGTAAAATACCGAAGTTCTAATTTTACGTTAATCAAAAAAAATCTAAATATTATCTAGGCGCCAAAAATTTAAAAGAAAATGGCTCTAAATATAGTCTGTTAGACAAAATATACAATGCCTTATTCTACTCTGTTTTGGAGTATATACACCAACTCAGTATGCTCTCTCATGTAAAATATAGAAATTCTAATTTTACATGAATCGAAAATATCTAAAAATTTTCTAGGCACCCCAAAGTTAAAAACAAAATTGCTCTGAATATAATCTGTCAGAAAAAATATACAATGCCCTATTCTACTTTGTTTTTGAGTATATACACCAACTCCATATGCTCTCTCATGTAAAATACAGGAATTCTATATTTGAGCGAATCGAAAAAAATCTCCATATTATTTATGCACCCCAATGTTAAAAGCAAAATTGATGTAAGTATAATCTGTCAGAGAAAATATGCAATGCCCTTTTCTACTCTGTTTTGGAGTATATACACCAACTCCATACGCTCTCTCATGTAAATTACTGAAATTCTATTGTTACGCGAATCAAAAAAAATCTAAATAATATCTAGGTGCCCCAAAGTTAAAGAAAATGTCTCTGAAAATACTCTGTTATAAAAATATACAATTCCTTATTCTACTCTGTTTTGGAGAATATACACCAGCTCAATATGCTCTCTGATGTAAAATACCGAAATTCTACTTTTACGTGAATCGAAAAAAATCTAAATATTATCTAGGCATCCGAATTTTAAAAGTACAATTGCTCTGAATAAAATCTGTCAGAAAAAATATGCAATGCCCTTTTCTACTCTGTTTTGGAGTATATACACCAACTCAATATACTCTCTCATGTAAAATAAGAAAATTCTAATTTTACCGGTATCGAAAAATATCTAAATAATACCTAGGCGTTCCGAAGGTAAAAGAAAATGGCTCTGAATATAGTCTGTTAGAAAAAATATACAATGCCTTATTCTACTCTGTTTTGGAGTATATACACCAACTCCATATGCTCTCTAATGTAAAATACAGAAATTCTATATATAAGCGAATTGAAATAAATCTAAATATTATCTAGGCACCCCAATGTTAAAAAAAAATTGCTCTGTATATAATCTGTCAGAAAAATTATACAATGCCCTATTCTACCCTGTTTTGGATTATATACACCAACTCAATATGCTCTCTCATGTAATATACAGAAATTCTATATTTAAGCAAATCGAAAAAAATCTAAATATTATCTAGGCAACCCAATGTTAAAAGCAAAATTTCTCTGAATATAATCCTTCAAAAAAATATACAATGCTCTTTACTACTCTGCTTTGCAGTATATACACCAACTCAATATGTTCTCTCATGTAAAATACCGAAATTCTATTTTTACGTGAATCGAAAAAAATCTAAATAATATCTAGGTGACCCAAAGTTAAACGAAAATGGCTCTGAATATAGTCTGTTAGAAAAACATACAATGCCTTATTCTACTCTGTTTTGGAGTGTATACATCAACTCCATATGCTCTATCACGTTAAATTCCGAAATTCTAATTTTACCCAAATCGAAAATATCTAAAAATTATCTGGGCACCCCAATGTTAAAGACAAAATTGCTCTGAATATAATTTGTCAGAAAAAATATACAATGCTGCATTCTACTCTGTTTTTGAGTATATACACCAACTCCATATGCTCTCTCATGTAAAATACAGAAATTCTATATTTGAGCGAATCGAAAAAAACTCAATATAATCTAGGCACCCCAATGTTAAAAGCAAAATTTCTCTGAATATAATCTGTCAGTAAAAAAATACAATGCCCTTTTTTACTCTGTTTTGTAGTATATACACCAACTGAATACGGTCTCTACTGTCAATTACCGAAATTCTAATTTTACGCGAATCGAAAAAAATCTAAATAATATCTAGGCGCCCCAAAGTTAAAAGAAAATGGCTCTGAAAATAGTCTGGTATAAACAATATACAATTTCTTATTCTTCTCTATTTTAGAGTATATACACCAACTCAGTATGCTCTCTTATGTAAAATAACGAAATTCAAATTTTACATGAATCAAAAAAAATCTAAATATTATCTAGGCACCGGAATGTTAACAGTACAGTTGCTCTGAATATAATGTGTCATAAAAAATATACAATGCCCTTTTCTACTCAGGTTTGGAGTAGATACACCAACTCAATATGCTCTCTCATGTAAAATAAAGCAATTCTAATTTTAGGTGTATAAAAAAAACTAAATATTATCTAGGCACCCCAATGTTAAAAGCAAATTTGCTCTGACTATAGTCTGTCAGAAAAAATATAAAACGCCCTTTTCTACTCTGTTTTGAAGTATCTACACCAACTCAATATGCTTTCTCATGTAAAATACCGAAATTCTAATTTTACACGAATCGAAAAAAATCTAAATAATATCTAGGCACCCCAAAGTTAAAAGAAAATGCCTCTGAATATAGTCTGTTAGGAAAAATATACAATGCCTTATTCTACTCTGTATTGGAATATATAGACAAACTCAGTATGCTCTCTCATGTAAAATACAGAAATTGTATATTTAAGCAAATCAAAAATAACCTAAATAATATCTAGGCGCCCTGAAGTTAAAAGAAAATGTCTTTGAATATAGAGTGTTAGAAAAAATATACAATGCCTTATTCTACTCTCTCTTAAAGTATAGAAACAAACTCAGTATGCTCTCTCATGTGAAATACCGAAATCCTAATTTTAACAAAATCGAAAAAATCTAACTATTATCTAGGCACCCAAATGTTAAAAACAAAATTTCTCTGAATATAATCTCTCAGAAAAAATATACAACGCCATGTTCTACTCTTTTTTAAAGTATATACACCAACTCCATATGCTCTCTCATGTAAAATACAGAAATTCTATATCTAAGGGATCCAAAAAAATTCTAATTATCTAGGCACCCCAATGTTAATAGCAAAATTGATCTGAATATAATCTGTCAGAAATAATATACAATGCTCCTTTCCACTTTGTTTTGGAGTATATACACAAACTCAATATGCTCTGTCATGTAAAATACCGAATTTCTAATTCTACGCAAATCGAAAAAATTCTAAATAATATCTAGGCACCCCAAAGTTAAAAGAAAATGGCTCTGAATATACTGTGCTAGAAAAAATATACAATGCCTTATTTTAATCTGTTTTAAAGTATATACACCAACTCAGTATGCTCTCTCATATAAAATACCGAAATTCTAATTTTAACAAATAGAAAAAATCTAACTATTATCTAGGCACCCAAATGTTAAAAACAAAATTGCTCTGAATATACTCTCTCAGAAGAAATATACAATGCCCTATTCTATCCTGTTTTGGAGTATATACACCAACACAATATGCTCTCTCATGTAAAATACAGAAATTGTATATTTAAGCGAATCAAAAAAATTCTAAATATTATCTAGGCTCCCCAATGTTAAAAGCAAAATTGCTCTGAATATAATCGGTCAGAAAAAATATACAATGCCCTTTTCTACTCTGTTTTGGAGTATATACACCAACTAAATATGCTCTCTCATGTCAAATAGCAAAATTCTAATTTTATGTGACTCAAAAAAAATCTAAATAATATCTAGGTGCCCCAAACGTAAAAAAAAAAAGTCTCTGAATATAGTCTGTTAGAAAAAATATACAATGCCTTATTCTACTCTGATTTCAAGTATATACACCAACTCTGTATGCTCCCTCATGTAAAATACCAAAATTCTAATTGTACGTGAATCGAAAAAAATCTAAATGTTATCTAGGAACCCCAATATTAAAAGCCAAATTGTTCTAAATATAATCTATCAGAAGAAATATTCAATGCCCTTTTCTACTCTGTTTTGGAGTATATACAACAACTCAATATGCTCTCTCATGTAATATACCGAAATTCTAATTTTACGAGAATAAAAAAAATCTAAATAATATCTAGGCGCCCCTAAGTTAAAAGAAAATGGCTCTGAATATAGTCTGTTAGAAAAAAAATACAGGGGGACTCAAGATGGCGCTGTGAGAACAACCCAGGATTGGAGCTCTTCTCGTTGAATCTGCAAACGGTGAGTCAAAGCGGCATTTGCAGACTGATCTTTGTTGCCCACAGAATGGGGAAATACCCAAGTATAAAAAAGACACGGGACGCGAGGCAGTAGGTCGGCCTGGCGAAGCCGGCAGCCGGGGCGGCGGCGGCCGGTCCTACCCAGCAATCCCCACAGGGCGCGCTTGTCCGGGTGCCCTGTTGAACCGACAACCTGAGACTTGAGAGGGCTGGACTTGAGACTGAACGAGACTTGGACAATAGGCCAGCCCAGGGGATTGCAGGGATTGGGATACCCAGTGAAACGAACAAAACCGTGATTTCAAACTATCCCGAGCAGATGGTCCGAGATGCTCTGTGGGGGAGGGGCGTCCACCACTACCGAGGCAACCCGCCCCATCTGAGATACACGCCCACTGCTGATGCAGTCAGCCATTGCCGAGGCATCCCGCCCCAACTGGGATACACGCCCACTGCTGACGCAGCCAGCCGTTGCTGAGGCAACCCGTCCCTACTGAGATACATGCCCACTGCTGACGCAGCCTGCCGTTGCTGAGGCAACACGCTACAACGAAGACACTCCGCCACAGGGCGTGGCGGAGACCACAGCAGAGCCGGCAGGAACAGCGCGAATCACACAACAGCAGGGCGGAGCATCGGCAGCCAAACCGTGGCTAGTCTGCCTTCTAGCTGGGCAGGACACCTGATCAGAAATCCAAAAATAAAGCCCAAACCCCTCAAAGCAGAGCATTTGAGAAAAAAAAAAACAAAAAGGGTTTTTTAATGAGCTCTGTTGCAGCAGAATCAAACATAGCAGCCTAACAGCCCTGAATGAACAACAGAGTGCACAGCTCAGCAATTAAACCCCTATAAAGTACAAACTGTCTCCTCAAGCAGCTCCCTGACCCCTCTATATCCAAAAGACTGACATTAGGCAGGCATCATCCTGGGACAAACAGAGCAGAAAAAGTAACTGGTAGCATCCCTCGCTGTGCCACAGCTACTAGAGGTGCACCCCAGACAAGCAGGGTCTGGAGCGGACCTCAGCAGTCGTACAGCGAAGGGGCTAGACTGGTAGAAGGAAAACCAAGCAACAGAAATACTTCATCATCAACATTCTGGGTGTCCACTCAGAGACCCAAACGAAAAGTCAGCAACTACGCAGACGACGAGCGGACAAATCCACAAAGATGGGAAGAAACCAGCGCAAAAAGGAGGAAAACACCCGAAACCAGAACACCTCGCCTCCTAGAAAGGACCAAAACTCCTCACCAGCAAGGGAGCAAAGCTGGACGGAGAATGACTGTGATGAAATGACGGAATTAGACTTCAGAAGATGGATAATGAGAAACTTTTGTGAGCTAAAAGATCATGTATTAAATCAATGCAAAGAAACTAAGAACCTTGAAAATAGATTTGAAAAAAGATTCGAAAAAATGATAACAAGAATGGATACCTTAGAGAGGAATATGAACGAATTAAAGGAGCTGAAAAACAAAATACGAGAACTTCGCGAAGCAAACACAAGTTTCAATAGCCGAATTGACCAAGCAGAAGAAAGAATATCTGAAGTCAAAGACCAACTCAATGAAATAAAACGAGAAACCAAGATCAGAGAAAAAAGCGCAAAAAGGAATGAACAAAGTCTCCAAGAAATGTGGGACTATGTGAAAAGACCTAACCTACGTTTGATAGGTGTACCAGAAGGGGACGAAGAGAATGAATCCAAGCTGGAAAATACTCTTCAGGACATCATCCAGGAAAATTTCCCCCACCTAGCAAGACAAGCCAACACTCAAATGCAGGAAATACAGAGAACACAACAAAGATATTCCGCAAGAAGAGCAACCCCAAGGCACATAATCGTCAGATTCAACAGGGTTGAAATAAAGGAGAGAATACTAAGGGCAGCCAGAGAGAAAGGTCGGGTCACCCACAAAGGGAAGCCCATCAGACTCACAGCAGATCTCTCGGCAGAAACACTACAAGCCAGAAGAGAGTGGGGGCCAATATTCAACATTCTTAAAGAAAAGAACTTTCAACCCAGAATTTCATATCCAGCCAAACTGAGCTTCAGAAGTGAAGGAAGAATAAAATCCTTTGCGAACAAGCAAGTACTCAGAGATTTTGTCACCACCAGGCCTGCTTTACAAGAGCTCCTAAAAGAGGCACTACACATAGAAAGGATCAATCAGTACCAGCCATTCCAAAATCACACTGAATGCTAAAGAGCTTCAACATAATGAAGAATCTACAACAACTAACAGGCAAAACAGCCACTTAGCATCAGAATGGCAGTATCAAATTCACACATAACAATATTAACCCTAAATGTAAATGGACTAAATGCACCAATCAAAAGACACAGACTGGCAAATTGGATAAAAATCCAAAACCCATCAGTGTGCTGTATCCAGGAGACCCATCTCACATGCAAGGATACACAAAGGCTCAAAATAAAGGGATGGAGGAAGATTTACCAAGCTAATGGAAAGCAAAAAAAAGCAGGAGTTGCAATTCTCATCTCTGATAAAATAGACTTTAAAGCAACAAAGATCAAAAGAGACAAAGAAGGCCATTACATAATGGTAAAAGGATCGATACAACAAGAAGAGCTAACGATCCTAAACATATATGGACCCAACACAGGAGCACCCAGATACATAAGGCAAGTTCTTAATGACTTACAAAAGGACTTAGACTCCCACACAATAATAGTGGGAGACTTTAACACTCCACTGTCAATACTAAACAGATCAACCAGACAAAAAATCAACAAGGATATCCAGGGCTTGAACTCAGACCTGGAGCAAGCAAACCTGGTGGACATTTACAGAACTCTCCACCCCAAATCCACAGAATACACATTCTTCTCAGCACCACATCACACCTACTCTAAAATTGACCACATAATTGGAAGTAAAGCACTGCTCAACAAATGCAAAACAACTGAAATCATAACAAACAGCCTCTCAGACCATAGTGCAATCAAGTTAGAACTCAGAATTCAGAAACCGACCCAGAACCACACAGCTTCATGGAAACTGAACAACTGGCTCTTGAATGTTGACTGGGTAAACAACGAAATGAAGGCAGAAATAAAGAAGTTCTTCGAAACCAATGAGAACGAAGACACAACGTGCCAGAACCTCTGGGACACATTTAAAGCAGTCTCTAGAGGAAAGTATATAGCAATAAGTGCCCATATGAGGAGAATGGAGAGATCCAAAATTGACACGCTATCGTCAAAATTGAAAGAGCTAGAGGAGCAAGATCAAAAAACTCAAAACCCAGCAGAAGACAAGAAATTACTAAGATCAGAGCTGAGCTGAAAGAGATTGAGACACGAAAAACCCTTCAAAAAATCAATAAATCCAAGAGCTGGTTTTTTGAAAAGATCAACAAAATAGACAGACCACTAGCCAGATTGATTAAAAAATAGAGAGAGAACAACCAAATTGATGCAATAAAAAATGATAAAGGGGAAATCACCACAGATTCCACAGAAATTCAAACCATCATCAGAGAATATTACAAACAACTATATGCCCATAAACTAGTAAACCTGGAAGAAATGGATAAATTCCTGGACTCCTGTGTCCTCCCAAGCCTAAACCAGGAGGAAGCTGAAACTATGAATAGACCAATAACAAGGTCTGAAGTCGAGGCAGCAATTAAGAGCCTACCTCACAAAAAAAGCCCAGGTCCAGACGGGTTCACAGCCAAATTCTACCAGACACACAAGGAGGAGCTGGTACCGTTCCTTCTAAAACTATTTCAAACAATCCAAAAAGAGGGAATCCTTCCCAAATCATTTTATGAGACTAACATCATCCTGATACCAAAACCCGGCAGAGACCCAACGAGAAAAGAAAACTTCAGGCCAATATCCATGATGAACATAGATGCAAAAATCTTCAATAAAATATTGGCAAGCCGATTGCAACAGCAAATCAAAAAACTTATTCATCATGATCAAGTAGGATTCATCCCGGGGATGCAAGGCTGGTTCAACATACACAAGTCTATCAACATAATTCACCACATAAACAGAACCAAAAACAAAAACCACATGATTATCTCAATTGACGCAGAGAAGGCATTTGACAAAATTCAACAGCCCTTTATGCTAAAAACCCTCAATAAACTCGGTATCGATGGAACGTATCTCAAAGTAATAAAAGCTATTTATGACAAACCAACAGCCAATATCATACTGAATGGGCAAAAACTGGAAGCATTCCCTTTGAAATCCGGCACTAGACAAGGATGCCCTCTCTCACCACTCCTATTCAATATAGTACTGGAAGTTCTAGCCAGAGCAATCAGGCAAGAAAAAGAAATAAAGGGTATTCAAATAGGAAAGGTGGAAGCCAAATTGTCTCTATTTGCAGACGACATGATAGTATACCTAGAAGACCCCATCGCCTCAGCCCAAAAACTCCTGAAACTGATAAACAACTTCAGCAAAGTCTCAGGATATAAAATCAATGTGCAAAAATCACAAGCATTCGTCTACACCAATAACAGACTTAAAGCCAAATCAAGAGCGAACTGCCATTCGCAATTGCTACGAAAAGAATAAAATACCTTGGAATACAACTCACAAGGAACGTAAGGAACCTCTTCAAGGAGAACTACAAACCACTTCTCAACGAAATCAGAGAGGACACAAACAGATGGAGAAACATTCCATGTTCATGGTTAGGAAGAATTAATATCGTGAAAATGGCTATACTGCCCAAAGTAATTTACAGAATCAACGCTATCCCCATCAAGCTACCATTGACTTTCTTCACAGAACTGGAAAAAACCACCATGAACTTCATATGGAACCAAAAGAGAGCCCGCATAGCCAAGTCAATTCTAAGCAAAAAGAACACAGCGGGGGGCATCACACTACCGGATTTCAAACTATACTACAAGGCTACAGTAATCAAAACAGCATGGTACTGGTACCAAAACAGAGATATAGACCAATGGAACAAAACAGAGGCACCGGAGGCAACACAACATACATACAACTATACAATCTTTGATAAACCTGACAAAAACAAGCAATGGGGAAAGGATTCCATGTTTAACAAATGGTGTTGGGAAAACTGGCTAGCCATGTGCAGAAAGCAGAAACTGGACCCCTTCCTGACACCTTACACTAAAATTAACTCCAGATGGATTAAAGACTTAAACATAAGACCTGGCACCATAAAAACCCTAGAAGGAAATCTAGGCAAAACTATCCAGGACATAGGAGTAGGCAAGGACTTCATGAACAAAACACCAAAAGCATTGGCAACAAAAGCCAAAATAGACAAATGGGACCTAATGAAACTCCACAGCTTCTGCACGGCAAAAGAAACAGTCACTGGAGTGGATCGGCAACCAACAGAATGGGAAAAAATTTTCTCAGTCTACCCATCTGACAAAGGGCTGATATCCAGAATTTACAAAGAACTCAAGCAGATTTACAGGAAAAAAACAAACAAGCCCATTCAAAAGTGGGCAAAGGATATGAACAGATACTTTACGAAAGAAGAGATATATGAGGCCAACAGTCATATGAAAAAACGTTCATCGTCACTGGTCATCAGAGAGATGCAAATCAAAACCACATTGAGATATCATCTCACGCCAGTTAGAATGGCGATCATTAAAAAATCTGGAGACAACAGATGCTGGAGAGGATGTGGAGAAAAAGGAACACTTTTACACTGTTGGTGGGAGTGTAAATTAGTTCAACCATTGTGGAAGACAGTGTGGCGATTCCTCAAGGCCTTAGAAATAGAAATTCCATTTGACCCAGCAATCCCATTACTGGGTATATATCCAAAAGACTATAAATCGTTCTACTATAAGGACACATGTACACGAATGTTCATTGCAGCACTGTTTACAATAGCAAAGACCTGGAATCAACCCAAATGCCCATTGATAATAGACTGGATTGGAAAAATGTGGCACATATACACCATGGAATATTATGCAGCAATCAGAAATGATGAGTTCGTGTCGTTTGTAGGGACATGGATGAATCTGGAGAATATCATCCTCAGCAAACTGACACAAGAACAGAAAATGAAACACCGCATATTCTCACTCATAGGTGGGTGATGAGAAATGAGAACACATGGACACCGAAAGGGGAGTAGTAAACACTGGGGTCTATTGGGGGGAAAAGGGGAGGGCCAGTGGGAGGGGGAGGTGGGGAGGGATAGCCTGGGGAGAAATGCCAAATATGGGTGAAGGGGAGAAGAAAAGCAAAGCACACTGCCATGTGTGTACCTACGCAAATGTCTCGCATGCCCTGCTCATGTACCCCAAAACCTATAATCAAATAAAAAATTAAAAAAAAAAAAGAAAAAAAGAAAAAAAATACAATGCCTTATTCTACTCTGTTTTGGAGTATATACACCAACTCAGTTTGCGCTCCCATGTAAAATACAGAAATTCTAATTATACCCGAATTGAAAAAGTCTAAATAATATTTAGGCACCCGAATGTTAAAAGCAAAATTGCTCTGAATATAATCTGTCAGAAAAAATATACAATGCCCTTTTCTACTCTGTTTTGTAGTATATACCCCCACTTAGGTTGCTCTCTCATGTAAAATGAAAAAAGTCTAATTTTACCCGAATTGAAAAAAATCTAAATATTATCTAGGCACTGCAATGTTAACAACAAAATTGCTCTGAATATAATCTGTCATAAAAAATATACAATGACCTATTCTACTCTGTTTTTGAGTATATACACCAACTCCATATGATCCCTCATGTAAAATACAAAAATTCTAAATGTGTGTGAATCGAAAAAAATCTAAATATTATCTAGGCACCCCAATGTTAAAAGCAAAATGATATAAATATAATCTGTCTTAAAAAATACATAATGCTTCTTTCTACTGTGTTTTGTAGTATATACACCAACTCAATATGCTCTCTCACGTAAAGTACCGAAATTCTAATTTTACGCAAATTGAAATAAATCTAAATACTATCTAGGTGCCCCAAAGTTAAAAAAAAATGGCTCTCAATATAGTCTGTTTGAAAAAATATACAATGCCTTATTCTACTCTGTTTTGGAGTATATACACCAACTCAGTATGCTCTCTCATATAAAATACCGAAATTCTAATTTTACGTGAATCGAAAAAAATCTAAATATTATCTAGGCACCGCAATTTTAAAAACAAAATTGTTCTGAATATAATCTGTCAGAAAAAATATACAATGCCCTTTTCTATTCTTTTTTGGAGTATATAAACCAACACCTTATGCTCTCTCACATAAAATACAGAAATTCTATATTTAAGCGAATCGAAAAAAATCTAAATATTATCTAGGCACCCCAATGTTAAAAAAAAAATTGCTCTGAATATAATCTGTCGGAAAAAATATACAATGCCCTATTCTACTCTGTTTTGTAGTATATACACCAACTCAATATGCTCCCTCACATAAAATACAGAAATTCTATATTTAAGCGAATCGAAAAAAATCTAAATATTATCTAGGCACCCCAATGTTAAAAACAAAATTGCTCTGAGTATAACCTGTCAGAAAAAATATACAATGCCTTATTCTACTCTGTTTTGGAGTATATGCACCAACTCAGTATGCTCTCTCATGTAAAACACACAAATTATAATTTTGCGTGAATCGAAAAAAATCTAAATATTATCTAGGCATCACAATGTTAAAAGCAAAATTTCTATGAATATAATCATTCAGAAAAAATATACAATGCTCTTTTATACAGTGTTTTGTAGTATATTCACCAACTCAATATGCTCTCTCATATAAAATACTGAAATTCTATATTTAAGTGAATCGAAAAAAATCTAAATAATATCTAGGCGCCCAAAAGGTAAAAGCAAATGGGTCTGAATATAGTCTGTTAGAAAAAATATACAATGCCTTATTCTACTCTGTTTTGGAGTATATTCACCAACTCAATATGCTCTATCATGTAAAGTATCGAAATTCTAATTTTACGCGAATCGAAAAAAATATGAATAATATCTAGGTGCCCCAAAGTTAAAATAAAATGTCTCTAAATATAGTCTGTTAGAAAAAATATAGAATGCCTAATTCTACTCTGTTTTGGAGTTTATACACCAACTCACTATGCTCTCTCATGTAAAATACCGAAATCCTAATATTACCCTAATCAAAAAAATATAAATAATGTCTAGGCGCCCCAAAGTTAAAAGAAAATGGCACGGAATATAGTCTGTTAGAAAAAATATACAATGCCTTATTCTACTCTGTTTTGAAGTATATTCACCAACTCAATATGCTCTATCATGTAAAGTACCGAAATTTTAATTTTACGCGAATCGAAAAAAATATGAATAATATCTAGGCGCCCCAAAGTTAAAATAAAATGTCTCTAAATATAGTCTGTTAGAAAAAATATAGAATGCCTAATTCTACTCTGTTTTGGAGTTTATACACCAACTCACTATGCTCTCTCATGTAAAATACCGAAATCCTAATATTACCCTAATCGAAAAAATATAAATAATGTCTAGGCACCCCAAAGTTAAAAGAAAATGGCACGGAATATAGTCTGTTAGAAAAAATATACAATGCCTTATTCTACTCTGTTTTGGAGTACATACACCAACTCAGTACGCTCTCTTATGTAAAATACAGATATTCTAATTTTACGTGAATCGAAAAAATCTAAATATTACCTAGGCACCTTAATGTTAAAAACAAAATTGCTCTGAATATAATCTGTCAGAAAAAACATACAAGGCCCTATTCTACTCTGTTTTGGAGTAAATACACCAACTCCATATGCTCTCTCATGTAAAATACAGAAATTCTGTATTTAAGTGAATCGAATAAAATCTGCATATTATCTAGGCACCCGAATGTTAAAAGCAAAATTTCTCTGAATATAATCTGTCAGAAAAAATATACAATGCCGTTTTCTACTCTGTTTTGGAGTATATACAGCAACTCAATATGCTCTCTCATATAAAATACCGAAATTTTATATTTTAGCGAATCGAAAAAATTCTAAATAATATCTAGGTGCCCGAAAGTTAAAAGAAAATGGCTCTGAATATAGTCTGTTAGAGAAAATATACAATGCCTTATTCTACTCTCTTTTGGAGTATATACACAAATTCAGTATGCTCTCTCATGTAAAATACCGAAATTCTAATTTAATGTGAATCAAAAAAATTCTAAATATTATACAGGCACCACTATGTTAAAAGCAAATTTGCTCTGAACATAATTTGTCAAAAAAATATACAATGCCCTTTTATACTCTGTTTTGGAGTATATACACCAACTCAATATGCTCTCTCACATAAATTACCGTAATTATAATTTTCTGCAAATCAAAAATTCTAAATAATATCTAGGTACCTCAAAGTTAAAAGAAAATGGCTATGAATATAGTCTGTTACAAAAAATGTACAATGCCTTATTCTACTCTGTTTTGGAGTATATACACCAACTAATTATGCTCTCTCATATAAAATACCGAAATTCTTATTTTACCCGAATCGAAAAAATCTAAATATTATCTAGGCCTCCCAATGTTAAAAACAAAATTGCTATGAATATAATTTGTCAGAAAAAATATACAATGCCCTTTTCTACTCTGTTTTGGAGTATATACACCGAGTAATTATGCTCTCTCATGTAAAATACCGAAATTCTTATTTTACCCGAATCGAAAAAATCTAAATATTATCTAGGCATCCCAATCTTAAAAACAAAATTGCTCTGAATATAATCTGTCAGAGAAAATATACAATGCCCTATTCTACTTTGATTTGGAGTATATTCACCAAATCCATATGCTCTCTCATATAAAATTCAGAAATTCTATATTTATCGAATCGAAAAAAATCTAAATATTATCTAGGCACCCCAGTGTTAAAAGAAAAATTGCTCTGAATATAATCTGTCAGAAAAAATATACAATGCCCTATTCTACTCTGTTTTGGAGTATATACACCAACTCCATATGCTCTCTCATGTAAAATACAGAAATTCTATATTTAATTCAATCGAAACGAATCTAAATATTATCTAGGCACCCCTATGTTAAAAGCAAAATTGCTCTGAATATAATCTGTCAGAAAAAAAATACAATGCCCTTTTCTACTCTGTGTTGGATTATATACACCAACTCAATATGCTCTCTCATGTAAAATACCGAAATTCTATATTTTAGCTAATCGAAAAAAAACTAAATAATATCTAGGTGCCCCAAAGTTAAAAGAAAATGGCTCTGAATATAGTCTGTTTGAAAAAATATACAATGCCGTATTCTACTCTTTTTTGCACTATATACACGAACTCAATATGCTCAATCATATAAAATACAGAAATTCTATATTTAAGCGAATCGAAAAAAATCTAAATATTATCTACGCACCCCAACGATAAAAGGAAAAGTGCTGTGAATATATTCTGTCATAAAAAATATACAATGCCCTTTTCTACTCTGTTTTGTAGTGTATACACCAACTCAGTATGCTCTATCATGTAAAATACAGAAATTCTATATTTAAGTGAATCGAAAAAAATCTAAATATTATCTACACACCCCAACGATAAAAGGAAAAGTGCTGTGAATATATTCTGTTAGAAAAAATATAAAATGCCTTATTCAACTCTTTTTTGGAGTATATACCCCAACTCAGCATGCTCTCTCATGTAAAATACAGAAATTCTAATTTTCCGTGAATCGAAAAAAAGCTAAATATTATCTAGGCACCCCAATGTTAAAAGAAAAATTGCTCTGAATATAATCTGTACGAAGAAATATACAATGCACCTTTCTACTCTGTATTGTAGTATATACACCAACTCAATATGCTCTCTCATGTAAAATACAGAAATTCTATATTTAAGCGGATCGAAAAAAATCTAAATATTATCTAGGCACCCCAAAGTTAAAAAAAAAATCGCTCTGAATATAATCTGTCAGAAAAAATATACAATACCCTATTCTACTTTGTTTTGCAGTATATACACCAACTCCATATGCTCTCTCATGTAAAATACAGAAATTCTAAATTTAAGCGAATCGAAGAAAATCTAAATATTATCTAGGCACCCTAATGTTAAAAGCAAAATTGCTCTGAATATAATCTGTCAGAAAGAATATACAATGCCCTTTTCTAATCTGTTTTGGAGTATATACGCCAACTCAGTATGGTCTCTCATGTAAAATACAGAAATTCAAATTTAAGGTGAATCAAAAATAATCTAAATAATATTTAGGCGCCCCAAAGTTAAAAGAAAATGACTCTGAATATAGTCTGTTAGAAAAAATACACAATGCCTTATTCTACTCTGTTTTGGAGTATATACACCAACTCAGTATGCTCTATCATGTAAAATACAGAAATATTATATTTAAGGAAAACAAAAACTATCTAAATATTATCTAGGCACCCCAATGTAAATAGCAAAATTTATCTGAATATAATCTGTCAGAAAAAATACACAATTGCATTTTCTACTTTGTTGTGTAGTATATACACCAACTCAATATGCTCTATCATGTAAAATTCCGAAATTCTAATTTTACGCGAATCGAAAAAAATCTAAATAATATCTAGGCGCCCCAAAATTTAAATAAAATGGCTCTTAATATAGTCTGTTAGAGAAAATATACAATGCCTTATTCTACTCTGTTTTAAAGTATATACACCAACTCAGTTTGCTCTCTCATGTAAAATACAGAAATTGTGTATTTAAGCGAATCGAAACAAATCTAAATAATATCTAGGCGCCCCAATGTTAAAAAGAAAATTGCTCTGAATATAATCTGTCAGAAAATATATACAATGCCTTATTCTACTCGGTTTTGGAGTATATACACCAACTCAGTATGCCATCTCATGTAAAATACAGAAATTCTAATTTTACATGAATCGAAAAAAATCTAAATATTATCTAGGCATCCCAATGTTAAAAGCAAAATTGCTTTAAATATAATCTGTTAGAAAAAATATACAATGCTCTTTTCTACTGTGTTTTGTAGTATTTTCACCAACTCAATATGCTCTCTCATATAAAATACTGAAATTCTATATTTAAGTGAATCGAAAAAAGTCTAAATATTATCTAGGCACCCCAATGTTAGAAACAAAATTGCTCTGAATATAGTCTGTCAGAAAAAATATACAATGCCCTTTTCTACTTTGTTTTGGAGTATATACACCAACTCATTTTGCGCTCTCAAGTAAAATAGAGAAATTCTAATTTTACCCTAATCAAAAAAATCTAAATATTCCTTAGGCACTCCAATGTTAAAAACAAAACTGCTTTGAATATAATATGTCAGAAAAAATATACAATGCCCTATTCTACTCTTTTTTGGAGTATATACACCAACTCCATATGCTCTCTCATGTAAAATACATAAATTCTAATTTTACTCGAATCGAAAAAATGTAAATATTATCTAGGAACCCCAATGTTAAAAACAAAATGGCTCTTAATAGAATCAGTCAGAAAATATATACAATGCCCTATTCTACTCTGTTTTGGAGTATATACACTAACTCCATATGCTCTCTCATGTAAAATACAGAAATTCTATATTTAAGCGAATCGAAAAAAATCTAAATATTATCTAGGCACGCCAATGTTAAAAGCAAAATTGCTCTGAATATAATCTGTAAGAAAAAATATACAATGCCCTTTTCTACTCTGTTTTGGATTATATAAACCAACTCAATATGCTCTCTAAGGTAAAATACCGAAATTCTAATTTTACGCGAATCGAAAAATGTCCAATTAATATGTAGGCATCCCAAAGTTAAAAGAAAATGGCTCTGAATATATTCTGTGAGGAAAAATATACAATGCCTTATTCTACTATGTTTTTGAGTATATACACCAACTCAGTATGCTCTCTCATGTAAAATACAGAAATTTTAATTTTACCCATATCATAAAAATCTCAATATGATCTAGGCACCCCAATGTTAAAAACAAAATTGCTCTGAATTTAATCTGTCATAAAAAATATACAACGCCCTTTTCTACTCTGTTTTGGAGTATATACCATAACTCAGTTTGCGCTCTCATGTAAAATACAGAAATTCTAATATTACCCGAATCGAAAAAATCTAAATATTCTGTAGGCACCCCAATGTTAAAAACAAAACTGCTCTGAATATAATCTGTCTGATAAAATATACAATGCCCTATTCTACTATTTTTTGGAGTATATAAACCAACTCAATATGCTCTCTCCTATAAAATACAGAAATTCTAATTTCACTTGAATCGAAAAAATCTAAATATTATCTAGGCACCCCAATGTTAAAAACGAAATTGCTCTGAATACAATCAGTCAGAAAAAATATACAATGCCCTATTCTACTCTGTTTTGGAGTATATACACAAACTGCATATGCTCTCTCAGGTAAAATACCGAAATTCTAATTTTACGCTAATCGAAAAAAACCTAAATAATATCTAGGCACCCCAAAGTTCAAAGAAAATGGCTCTGAATATAGTCTGCTAGAAAAAATATACAATAGCTTATTCTACTGTGTTTTGGAGTATATACACCAACTCTGTATGCTCTCTCTTGTGAAATACAGAAATTCTAATTTGACGTGATTCAAAAAAAATTTAAATATTATCTAGGCACCCCAATGTTAAAAGCAAAATTGCTCTGAATATTATCTCTCAGAAAAAATATACAATGCCCTTTTCTACTCTGTTTTGTTGTATATACACCAACTCAATATGCTCTCTCGTGGAAAATACAAATATTATAATTTTACGTGAATCAAAAAAAATCTAAATAATATCTAGGAGCCCCAAAGTTAAACGAAAATGCCTCTGAATATAGTCTGTTAGAAAAAACATAAAATGCCTTATTCTACTTTGTTTTGGAGTCTATACACCAACTCAGTATTCTCTCTCATGTATAATACCGAAATTCTAAATTTAAGTGAATCGAAAAAAATCTAAATGATATCTAGGCACCCCAATGTTAAAAAAAAATTGCTCTGAATATAGTCTGTCAGAAAAAATAAACAATGCCCTATTCTACTCTGTTTTGGAGAATTTGCACCAACTTTATATGCTCTCTCATGTAAAATACAGAAATTCTATATTTAAGCGAATCGAAAAAAATATAAATATTATCTATGCACCCCAATATTATAAGCAAAATTGCTCTGTATATAATCTGTCAGAGAAAATATACAATGCCCTTTTCTACTCTGTTTTGGAGTATATACACCAACTCAGTGTGCTCTCTTATGTAAAATAACGAAATTCTGATTTTACCCAAATCAAATAAATATGAATATTATCTAGGCACCCCAATGTTAACAACAAAATTGCTCTGAATATAATCTGTCAGAAAAAATATACAATGCCGTTTTCTACTCTTTTTTGGAGTATATACACCAACTCAATATGCTCTCTCATGTAAAATACAGAAATTGTAAATTTACACAAATCGAAAAAAATCTAAATATTATCTAGGTACCTCAATGTTAAAAGAAAATGGCTCTGAATATAAACTGTCAGAAAAAATATACAATGCCCTTTTCTACTTTATTTTGGAGTATACACACCAATTCAATATGCTCTCTCATGGAAAATACAGAAATTCTAAATATACGGGAATCGAAGGAAATCTAATTATTATCTAGGCACTTAAATGTAAAAACCAAAATTTCTCGGAACAAAATCTGTCAGAGAAAATATACTATGTCCTTTTATACTCTGTTTTGGAGTATATACACCAATTCAATATGCTCTCTCATGTAAAATACCGAAATTCTAAATTTACACGAATCGAAAAAAATCTAAATATTACCTAGGCACCCCAATGTTGAAAGCAAAATTGCTCTGAATATAGTCTGTAAGAAAAAATATACAATTCCCTTTTCTACTTCGTTTTGGAGTATATACACAAACCCAATATGCTCTCTCATATAAAATACCGAAATTCTTATTATACGCGAATTGAAAAAAATCTAAATATTATCTAGACACCCCAATATTGAAAGAAAATGGCTCTGATTATAATCTGTCAGAAAAAATATACAATGCCCTTTTCTCGTCGGTTTTGGAGTATATGGACCAACTCAATATGCTCTCTCATGTAAAATACCGAAATTCTAAATTTACGTTAATCAAATGAAATCTAAATATTATCTAGGCACCCCAATGGTAATAGCAAAATTGCTCTGCATGTATTTTGTCAGATAAAATATACAATGCCATTTTCTACTCTGTTTTGGAATATATACACCAACTCAATATGCTCTCTCATGTAAAATAAAGAAATTCTAATTTTACGAGAATCGAAAAAAATCTTAATATTATCTAGGCACCCCAAAGTTAAAAGAAAATGTCTCTGAATATATTCTGTCAAAAATAATACAATGCCCTTTTCTACTCTGTTTTGGAGTATATAAACCAACTCAATATACTCTCTCATGTAACATACCGAAATTCTAAATTTACGCGAATCAAAAAAAATCTAAATATTATCTAGGCACCCCAATGTTAAAAGCAAAATTTTTCTGAATATAGTCTGTCAGAGAAAATATACAATGCCCTTTTCTACTTTGCTTTGTAGTATATACACCAACTAAATATGCTCTCTCAGGTAAAACACCGAAATTCTAATTTTACGCAAATCGAAGAAATTCTAAATATTATCTAGGCACCCCTAGGTTAAAAGAAAATGGCTATAAATATAATCTGTCAAAAAAAATATACAATGCCTTATTCTACTCTGTTTTGGAGTATACACACCAACTCAATATGCTCTCTCATGTAAAATACCAAAATTCTGATTTTACGCCAATCGAAAAAAATCTAAATAATATGTAAGAACCCCAATGTAAAAAGCTAAACTTCTCTGAATATAATCTGTCAGAAAAAGTATACAATGCTCTTTTCCACTCTGTTTTGGAGTATATACACCAACTCAATATGCTCTCTCATGTAAAATACTGAAATTCTAATTTTACGTGAATCGAAACAATCTAAATATTATCTAGGCAACCCAATGCTAAAAGCAAATTTGCTCTGAATATGATCTGTCAGAAAAAATATACAATGCCCTTTTCTACTGTGTTTTGGAATGTATACACCAACTCAATATTCTCCCTCCTGTAAATTACCCAAATCCTAACATTACTCTAAGTATCTCATAAAGTGCACAAGACCCCCGTGATGTTGTTTTTTATAACTAGAAGATTACAGATGACATTACTCACGATATGACTGCGGCTGTTTGCCGGTCCTGTGATAATGTTTCTAATATCCAGATAAGGAGAGGAGAATGTTTCTGCCCATAGGCAAATCCTCTGAATACGGCAAGAGGAGTACACCGTGCTGTGATATGGTCACTAGTGTAAACAAGAAAACAATTATATTGAATTAAATATTGCAAGGTGTTTGCCCCCCCTATAATTTTCCTTCTAATTTCAAGGGGGAGGAGGACATTTTTGTCAAAATGGCGGAGGTGTAACTACAGCTATTGCCTACTATATAATAAAAAAGGATAAAATTATTATTTACATATGATATGATTGCCAGTATCATATTACACCACATTTTCAAAATATCTGGGCCCCAGCGGCTGTGGGCCTGCGAGCCAAGCGACGGTGTTTCTATGCAACCATGTTGGGCTTTGCAGCTGCTACGGGCCCTTTGTGGTTTGTCTGGGGGCTGCTACGGGCCCTCTGGCGGTGGCTGTGGTAACAGCCACATAGCCAGAGGGTCTCTCAGCATCCAGGGAGGGCCTGGCGGCTGCTACTGACACTCTGGCAGGGGCTATGGGCACAGCCACCTAACCAGGGGGTCCCTACGTAGCCAGGGTGGGGCTGGAAGCTGCTATAGGCCCTTTGGCGGGAGGTGTGAGGATACCCTGCTCTTCACAGGTACACAGTTTGCACCTATTTCTACATGTGTAGATCGTTTACATAATAGGCACATATTTGTACACATGTACATATGTTATCACAATAAGCATATATGTACATAATATGTGTACAAAAAATATGTACTTTATACGTACCTAATATAAACAATATGTACTTTTTGGTGATATTATGTGATATCTACATATTATTGATTATATATCTTATTGTGATAATATGTATGTTACCAATGAAATTTTTAGAAATGTACATAGAGTACACTTTATGTACCTATGCATTGTGTACACATTATAGAAATAAATAGGTACAGATTTTACAGATGATGTACATTTTTTCTACATGTGTATTTTGTACACATATGTACAGCAGAGTAAATGTACAGACTATACCTATTTTACACATTTATTGTGATATGTCAATAAATGTACACATTATGAGTATATTCTGGGATATAATTTTTAGCATATTAGACAGGAATTACACCGGTGACCAAAGTGGGTTTACACCCAGGTGCGCACATAGTTTATACATGTACATGTTGTGCTTATTATGTACTCATGTACAGAATGTACATGTCTACATTATATATACATAGGTGTACGCAGCATACATATGTACATACTGTGCACACATACGTACACGTGCATATATTGTACATCTGTACATAATGGGTACATGATGTACATGTGTACACATCATATCACAATAAATGTAAATATACATAATGTTTGCAATATGTACGTTTATATTATGTATTACATTTATTGTGATTATATATGCTGTTGTGATATGATATCATTGTGACATTACAAATGTACATATTACACATTACGCACCTATGCATTGTGCACAGATTATAGAACTATAAAGAAACATATTTTACAGGTTATGTACATTTTATTTACTTGTGTATTGGGTACACAGAGTAAATGTACAGATCTTACTTACTTTATACATTTATTGTGATATGCCAATAAATGTACACATTATGAGTACATTCTGTGATATTACATTTAGAATATAAGTTAGAAATTACTCTGGTTACCAAAGTGGGTGTAAACTTATGTGTGCACATACTTTGTACATGTACATACTGTGCATATTATGTACTTGTGTACAGAAGGTAAATATCTACATTATATGTATGTATGGGTACAGAGCATACATATATACATGCTATGTACATATATCTACACCTGAATTTATTATACATCCGTACATAATGGGTCCATGCTGTACATGTAAACACATCGTCATACCACAATAAATGGAAATGTACATAATGTGTGAAATATGTACATTTATATTATGTATTACATGTGTATTGTGATTGTATATGCTGTTCTGTTATCATTGTGATATTACAAATGTACATATTGTACACATTATGGACATACCTATTGTGTACATATTATGTACACATAAATGTACATATTGTACAGATTATGTATATTTATTGTACATCTGTATGGTGCACACATATGTACATCACAGTCAATGTACATACGGTACATATTCTGTGCATTGTTTGTAATATTTCAGTAAGAGTACACATTATAAGTATATTCTGGGATATGATTTTTAGTATGTTAGATAAAAATTACTTTCAATATCAAAGTGGGTATACACTTATGTGTGTCCATTTTGTGATATTATCCATCATATCCTGAGTAGGTATATCTCTCATTGTGAAAGCAGGTTTACTCTCTCGGATTGCTCCAATATCAAGGCAAACTAAAACTCGTCTGTGATGTAGTTAATAATATCCTGAGGACAAAGGATGACCATACCCTGAATATCGCAGGAAGTGTACACCACCGCTGTAGTATTGTTTCTAATGTTCGAAAACGGAAAGGATATTACTCCAAATATCTCAGAAAGCACACAAGCCCGCCCCCCGTGATATTGTTTCTAATAAGTAGAGAATTACAGATGACATTACCCACGACGTGACTGGGGCTGTACTCTGGTCCTGGAATATTGTTCCTAATATCCAGAGAAGGAGAGGAAAATGTTGCTGCCCATAGGGAAATACTCTTAATACGGCAAGAGGTGTACACCATGCTTTGATATGGTCACTAATGTAAGCGAGAAAACAATTACATTGAATTAAGCATTGCAAGGAATGAAACTCTCCTATGATTTTCATTCTAATGTCAATGGGGGTGAGGATGACATTTTTGTCAATATGGCAGAGGTGTAACTGGAGCTATTGCCTAATATACAAAAAAACAGAATAAGATTATCATTTTTATATAATATGGTTGCCAGTATCATATTACACCTGATTTGCAAAATAGCTGGGCCTCAGCAGCTGTGGGCAGAGCCCACAAGCGAGGGGACCCCTAAGCAGCCAGGGTGGGCCTGGGGGCTGCTCTGGGCTTTTTGGTGGGGTCTGTGAGCACATCGACCCAGCCAGGGGTCCCTGAGCAACCATGGTTGGCCTGGGGGCTGCTACGGGCACTCTGGCATGGGCTGTGGGCACAGACACCTAGTCAGGGGGTCCCTAAGCAGCCAGGGTGGGCATGGGGGCTGCTACAGACATTCGAGCAGTGTTTGTGGGCACAGCCCAATTGCCAGGGGGTCTCTAAGCAGCCAGGCTGGGCCTGGGGGCTGCTATAAGGGGGGCTTTGGTAATAGCGTGCTGTGCATCGGTACATAGTTTGCACCTATTACTACATGTGTAAATAGTTTTAATATCGGGCATATATATGTACATGCGTACATATGGTGTTATCACGATAAATTTATATTTACATAATATGTGCAAAATACATACGTACCTAATGCATACCTAATGTGTACAATATGTACTTGTTTGTAATATTAGACAATATATACTACTGTGATTATATATCTTATTGTGATTAAATATATTTTATCACTAATATTTTAAGGAATGTGCATAGTGTACACATTATATACCTATGTATTGTGTACACAATATAGAAATATATAGGTACATATTTTACAGATTATGTACACTTTTTCTACATGTGTATTGTGTACACCTATGCACAGCAGAGTAAATGTACAGACTGTACCTATTTTATACATTTCTTGTGATATGCCAATAAATGTACACATTATGAGTACATTCTAAAATATAATTTTTACCATATTAGAAATTACTCCATTGACCAAAGTGGGTGTACACCCAGGTGTGTACATAGTTTATACGTGTACATATTGTGCATATTAGGTACTCATGTACAAAATGTACATGTCAACATTATATGTATTTATGTGTACATAGTGTGCAAATGTACATACTGTTCACACATATGTACATGTGCATATTTTGTACATGTGTACATAATGGGTACATGATGTGCATGTGTACACACCGTGATACCACAATAAATGTAAATGTACACGATGTGTGCAATATATACATTTATATTATGTATTACTTGTGTATTGTGATTTTATATGCTGTTGTGATTATATGATATCATTGTAATATTACAATAAATGTACATATTGCACACATTTCGTACATACCTATTGTGTACACATTATGTACCTGTAATTGCACATATTGTACAGATTATGTACGTTTTTGGTACATCTGTATTGTGTGCACATATGTACATAACACTCTATGTACATATGGTATGTATTCTGCACATTGTAACACCTCAATAAGTGTACACATTATGAGTATATTGCGATATATGACTTTTAGTATATTAGATAAAAATTTCTTTCTATATCAAAGTGGGTATACACCCATGTGTGTCCATTTTTTGATATTATCCATCATATTTTAAGTAGGTATTACTCTCATTTTGAAAGCAAGTGTTCACTCTGTGATTGTTCCAATATCACAGGCAAAGCACAAGGCTTCTTTAATGTACTACCTAATATCCTGGGGACAAAAGATTATTATACCCTGAATATCGCAGGAAGTGTACACCACCACTGTAGTATCTAGTGTCTAATATCCAAAAACGGAAAAGATATTACTCCAAGTATCTGATAAAGCACACAAGACCCCCGTGATTTTTTTTCTAACAACTAAGGGATTACAGATGCCATTACTCACGATATGACTGGGGCTGTCCGCCGGTCCTGTGATATTGTTCCTAATATCCAGAGAACGAGAGAATAATGTTGCTGCCCATAGGCAAATCCTCTGAATACGGCAAGAGGAGTACACTGTGCTCTGATATGGTCACTAATGTAAACGAGAACACAATTATATTGAATTCAACATTGCAAGGGGTGAAACCCCCTTATGATTTCAATTCTAATATCCAGGGGTGTGAGGATGACATTTTTGTCAATATGGCAGAGGTGTAACTAGAACTATTGCCTAGTATATAAAAAAACAGAATAACATCATTTCCATATGATATGGTCGCCAGCATCATATTACACCACATTTTCAAAATAGCCGGGCACAGCGCCCTAGCCAGGGGGTCCCTAAGCAGCCAGCGTCAGCCTGGGAGCTGTTACGGGCACTCTGGCGGGGAATGTGGTTACAGCTCCCTAGCCAGGGCGTCTTTAAGCAGCCAGGGTGGGCCTTGGGGCTGCTACGAGGGGGGCTGTGGTAATAGCCTGTTCTGCACAGGTACATAGTTTTAATAATGAACACATATTTGTATAAGTGTACACATGGTGTTATGATAAATATATATGTACATATGTGCACAATACATATAGACCTAATGCGTACCTACTGTGAACAATATGTACTTTTTTGTGATATTACATGATATATATATATTACTGTGATTATATGCGTTATTTGGATTATATATATTTTATCACTGATATTTTAAGGAATGTGCATAGTGTACACATTATGTACCTATACATTGTTTACACATTATAGAAATATGTAGGTACATATTTTACAGAGTATGTACATTTTTTGTACATGTGCATTGTGTACACATATGTACAGCAGGGTAAATGTACAGATTGTACCTATTTAATACATTTATTGCAATATGCCAATAAATGTACACACTGTTACTACATTCTGAATTATTATATTTTGTATATTAGATAGAAATTTCTCCGGTTACCACAGTGGTTGTACACCCAGGTGTGTACATCGTTTATATGTGTACATATTGTGCATAGAATGTACTCGGGTACAGAAGGTACATATCTACATTATATGTACACATGTGGAGTGTACATATGTACATACTGTACCCACATATGTACACTTGCATATATTGTGCATCTGTATATAATGGGTACATGATGTACATGTTTACATATCATATCACAATAAATGTAAATGTACATCATGTTTGCAATATGTACATTTATATTGATATTACATATTACATGTGTATTGTGATTTTATATGCAGTTGTGATTATATAACATTGTGATATTACAATAAATGTACATATTGTACACATTATGTGCATACCTATTGTGTGCACATTTTGCACATATATTCGTACAAATGATAGTTTATGTACATTTATTGTACATCTGTATTGTGTACATGTATGTACATGACAGTCAATGTACATATGTTACATATTCTGTACATTGAGTGTAATATCCCAATAAGTCTACACATTATGAGTTTTTTCTGGGTTATGACTTTTAGTATATTAGATAAAAATGACTTCCAATATCACAGTGGGTATATACCCATGTGTGTCCATTTTGTGATATTATCCATCATATCCTAAGTAGGTATTTCTCTCACAATGAAAGAAGGTGTACACTCTGTGATTGTTCCAATGTTATAGGCAAAGTGCAACGCTTCTGCGACGTAGTTCCTAATATCCCAGGGACAGAGGATGAGTATACTCTTAATATCGCAGGAAGTGTACACCACCACTGTAGTATTGTTTCTAATATCCAGAAACTAAAAGGATATTACTCCAAATATCTCCAAAAGCACACAAGACCCCCGTTACATTGTTCTTAATAACTAGGGGATTACAGATGACATTGCTCACGATGTGACTGGTGCTGTAAGCCGGTCCTGTGATATTCTTCCTAATATCCAGATAAGGAGAGAAAAATGTTGCTGCCCGTAGAGAAATATTCTGAATACTGCAAGAGATGTACACCGTGCTCTGATATGGTCACTAATGTAAACAAGAAAACAATTATATTGAATTAAACATTGCAAGGGGTGAAACCCTCCTATGCTTTCAATTCTAATGTCAATGGGGTGAGGATGACATTTTTGTCAATATGCCAAATGTGTAACTAGAACTATTGCCTAATATGTAAAGAACCACAATAACATTATCATTTCTGTGTGATATGGTTGCCAGTATCATATTACACCACATTTTCAAAATAGCCGGGCCCCAGCAGCTGTGGGCACAGCGCCCTAGGCAGGGGGTCCCTAAGCAGCAAGCGTGGGCCTGGTAGCTGTTATGGGCTCTCTGGCGGGGGCTGTGGGTACAGCCCCCTAGCCAGGGGGTCTTTAAGCAGCCAGGGTGGGCATTGAGGCTGCTACGAGCAGAACGGTAGTAATAGCCTGCTGTGCATAGGTATGTAGTTTCCACCTATATCTGCATGTGTACATTGTTTAAATAGTAGGCACATATTTGTATACGTGTACATACGGTGTTATCATGATACATATATATTTTCATAATATGTGCACTATACATATGTACCTAATACATACCTAATATGTACAATACGTACTTTTTGGTGATATTACACGACATATATGTATTAGTGTGATTATATATCTTACTGTGATTATATATATTTTATCACTGATATTTTAAGGAATGTGTATAGTGTACACATTATGTACCTATGCATTGTGTACACATTATAGAAATATACAGGTACATATTTTACAGATTATGTACATTTTTTGTACATGTGCATTGTGTACACCTATGTACAGCAGAGTACATGTACAGATTGTGCCTATTTAATACATTTATCACAATACGAGAATAAATGTACGCACTATGACTACATTCTGGTATTTTATATTTAGTATATTAGATAGAAATCTCTCGAGTTACCAAAGTGGGTATACACCTATATGTGTACCTAGTATATACGTGTACATATTGTACATACTGTGTACTCCTGTACAGAAGGTACATATCTACATTATATGAACATATGTGTAGTGTACATATGTACATACTGTGCACACTAATGTACACGTGTATATACCGCAAATCTGCACGTGTGCATGATGTACATGTGTACATATCGTAATATCACAATAAATGTAAATGTATATAATGTGTGCAATATGTACATTTATATTGATATTATGTATTATATGTGTATTGTGATTATATATGCTGTTGTGATTATATGAAATCATTGTAATATTACAATATATTTACATATTGTACACATTATGTACATACCTACTGTGTACACATTATGTACATATAAATGTACATATTGTACAGATTATGTACAATTTTTGTACATCTGTATTGTGTACACATATGTACATCACAGTCAATGTACATATGGTACATATTTTGTACGTTGATTGTCATATCCCAATAAGTGTACACATTATGAGTATATTCTGGGATATGATTTATAGTATATAAGAAAAAAGTTACTTCCAATATCAATGTGGGTATACTCGCATGTGTGTCCATTTTGCTGTACCTTCTACTAATCTTTGCCATTGAACATGATAGTGAGAGGTGGGTCTTTTCACTAACAAGGTTTTCTGTTAATATAACTCAACTCTACTACCTTGTGGCCTCTGTATCTTCCATTGTAAATTGTAATTACCTATAAAAGAGAATATTTTGACATCACGTATCTACCTCTTGGATCCATCAGCCAGAGGCCTAAAATAAAAAAGACATTCACCCCACGAATGGTTATATAGTGGTTGACAACCCCACTTTCTTCTAGGTAAATAATATCCTCTCTTTAAAGTAGCTACTTACAAGATTTGTGCATAAAGAATGTGACTTTTTTATCAGTATCTAGTTTATTATTACATAAATTTCTAAAATACTGAGAGAATATTCTGATCATTGGTTATGTACTATTTTAATTTAATTTTTTCCTCTCAAATTTTATCTTAACTGCATACTCTACTCTGTTTATAAGACTGCCCTATGGTTAAATTTAGTAGGTAGTAAATTATCCTGAGCACACAGAACAATTCCTTTTGTAATCAACTCTGAAACATCATTGAAAGAGCAAAGATATGGGAATTAGATTTATCTGGCTTTTATTTTTGGTACTTACATGCTCTCTGACCTTGGGCAACTTATGTATTGCTCTGAGTCTCATCTTCTTCATCTGTAAAATGATCATAGTAATACCTAATTCATATGCAGCTTGGAAATGTGTAATTTAGTGATTGATATAAAGTTCCTGATACAATTTCTGACAAAATAATAGACACCCCACGAGAGATAACCATAACAATCAGAGTTTATATTCACATTAACTGGGATAAAATTGATCTGAAAATACAGCATAAAAAAGCAGCCAAAAATTCACAAGCATATATTTCGCTTGCCTTTTTATACAGAGCTGGAAAATTTCTCATCATTATCTCATCCATTGCCTGCAGCACGATCCTTCCAAAACTCCTCCTAAGACCGTCTGCCAAGGTGGAACACACTGAACCGCATGTGACTCTGCCTTTTCTGACTATTTTTGCAAGATTTTTCTCATAGAGGATTATTAACAGAAAATGGGGCTGTTATCAAGGTGACTAGGAATGGTGCATTCTCAGTTCAGGCTCTGATGGAATGTCTACTTGATCTGGTGCAACTCCAGCTGTGCTCTTGGCTTTCCTCACTTTTGTGGTTCCAAGAAAGCAAATATTCTCCCATGGCTTCCTTATTTTGTCTTTCTCCATGAGGTCTCATTCAAGTATAAACATTCCCTTCAATTTTCTCAACTCATTTTATATTGTCTGAATAACCTTGATAATTTCCCCTTTCCTAAAGCTATAGACCTTCTTTTTGTGTGTAAGAACAGATTACTCACAAATGTTTACTGTCCGCTAAACATTTATGTGTAATCGGTCCTTAATTCTACACACAAAATATCATCTCTACCAACATTTTACAACTATAGTCTTTCTATAGAGAACTATGAAAGGAACTTGCTCTAAAGGAGAAACTTCCAGAGCTAAACCAAGGGTCTGACCATTTTTAACAATATGTTATTCAGTAAAAATATTTTTTCAGTTAACAGAGAAGAATGCCATGGACAAAATGGCAAAACAGAACTTTTCAGCACTTATTCCTTCACAGAAACATCAATTTGAACAGCCATCCGTGCATCAAAGTGTCTTCAAAAGAGACAAGGAATCCAGGTGAGAGGTTATAGCACGTTTGTGGAGTAGAAAAGTAAGAAAAACGGCATAAAATAAAGTATAAAAGAGAGTTTTATATTATCTGCATTACCCCGCCCCTAAACCTGGGTAGTGAAGCATGGAAAGAGATACTATGTATGTACAGAGAGGAGAGTAAATGTAACACCTGATTTCAACATCAACTCCAATGCCAGGCACAATTCAGTGAACTCAACACCATGCAGGTTTCTATAGCCACAGGCTATGGGACAGACCCTGTCAACCCAAGCTCCAGGCCTTCCCCTATGGCTCTAAGATCTAATGCCTCCAACCTCCATGGCACCTATCGACATAGGCTCCAGGCCTTCGCCACAACCAGGCCATTTATGGCTTCCCCGGCTCCACACTGGTTACTATAGACTCGTAAGTGCCTGGATAAACAAACCTCTACATCGACACAGTGGAATATTATTCAGCAATGAAAGCAATCATCTTTGAATGTGGCTTTTGTTGCAGAAAAAAAGCACGTGAGCTATGAAGCCATTAAAAGATATAGAGGAAACTCAAATACATACTACTAAGTGAAAGAAACCAATCTCAAATGACCACTTACTATATGAATCCAACTATATGACATTCTGGAAAAGGCAAAACTATAGAGACATCAAAACGTTCAGTGATTGCTGGGGGTTGAAAAGTGGGAAAGGATAAATGGGCAGAGCCTAGAGGATGTTTAGGGCAATGAAACTACTCTGTGTGTTACTATAATGGTAGACACATGCCATTACACCCTTGTCAAAACTCACTGAATATACGACAGCAAGAATGGTCCCTAATGTCAATTATAAACTATGGGTGACAGTGATAAGTCAATGTTGGTTCATCCATTGTAACAAATGTACCTCTCTAGTGAGGAAGGCTGATAGTGGAGGAGGCTGTGCATTTGGGGAGGTGGGAATGTAGGAACTCTCTGTACTTTCCACTATGCCTCACTATTCACTTTACACTGCTCTAAAAATAAAGCGTATTTTAAAAAAGATTGAGCTGTTGATATAAGCCCAATGTCTACTTTGACGTCCAGAAATGTTTCTTTTAAAACGCTAATACACCACTTCCTGGAAGAAAATATTTGTTAACAAATTCTTTTCTAGAACAATTATTTTGTGGGTGTTCCTGTCACAACTATACATAAAAATCAGAATATGTAGCAACATCTTGATACTCTAAAAACACAATACCAAAAACGTTAAGAAAATCATTTCTAAATTTGATCTAAGCCAAAATGTGGAGAAGCAAAAGGGAAGAAAATTATTTCTGTATAATGAGATTATAGGTTGTTTCTCCGAACTCCTCTACAGTTTTCTGTATTTTCCAACTTCTATCATGGAGATATATAAATATAGAAGTAGATATGTAGATATATAGTCATTAGATATATATTTATATATAATAAACTGATACCATTTTCATTTTTTATTATTTATTTATTTATTAATTTTTTGAGACGGAGTTTCGCTCTTGTTTCTCAGGCTGGAGTGCAATGGCGCGATCTTGGCTCACCGCAACCTCCGCCTCCTGGGTTCAGGCAATTCTCCTGCCTCAGCCTCCTGAGTAGCTGGGATTACAGGCACGCGCCACCAAGCCCAGCTAATTTTTTGTATTTTTAGTAGAGATGGGGTTTCACCATGTTGACCAGGATGGTCTCGATCTCTTGACCTCGTGATCCACCCGCCTCGGCCTCCCAAAATGCTGGGATTACAGGCTTGAGCCACCGCGCCCGGCCTACAGATACCATTTTTAAAAGATATATTTATGTATTTTATATATTTATATAATATATACATGTTCATATATACATCATGTTATCACCATTATGGATATAAAGAAGGACATTAAAATAATGAAAAGATTAAAATAAAATGTACCAAAATGGAAACAGTGATTTAACTCTGCCTAGGTTTATGTGATTAAACAAGGTATTTTTCAAATCTATTTTTCTTTGCTTTCTAGAGGATTTATAATAAATCTATATTTTTATATTTAAAAGCCTAATTTTTATTAAACAAATAAAAATTCAGCAACACTGTCTTTAGAACATTTTTTAAATCAACTTGAGCATGAAGAAAATGTTATGACTATGGTGGTGAGCATTTTGAAAGATTAGCAGAAGCAGGGATAATGTGACATTTAGCTGATCTTTCAAGGGAAGCTAGACAAATGACACTTTTCGAAAAGAAAATAGTAACTAGTGTTGAAACATGGTATTGCCAGCGTGACTAAGAAGGAAAGTGTCAACTTCTTCTGTGGAAAATCCTAACATTACCAAACGTAAGAAGGCAAATACTTCAACAACAGAAATGAAAAATATCTTGATTCATTTATTTAACACTTTTTTAGAGTTTAATCCCAAAAAGTCTATTTTGAAGAAAAGAAAAATTCTTACTCGTGTATATTACCCTTTGCAGTGAACTGGCCAAATAAGTCTATCCAAGGTACGTTGAATACCGAGCATGCTGGAAACATTTTTATTGACATCATCTCTAATCCCTACAACAATAGTGCAAGGAAAGGTTTAACATCTTCTTTTTAGAGAGAGGCAAGCTGAGGCTCAAAGAGGCATAGTAGCTCATTTAACATTACACATCTAATATGTGGTGGAGGTGGGACCTATACTTATATCTGTCAGACCTTAAAGTCTGTGTTCTTCTTTCTACCTCTCTGCCTCAGTCCAACAATTGGGATCTTTGCCATGATGCCTCACGAGTTCATTCTCATGGGTGGCCCCACACCTTCCCTTCCTCCTGCTTCCTCACATTCTATTTTCTGAGTGGTTGTCAAAGGAACGCTGAATTTTGCTGTCACTTTTTCAGACCCCAATTCCACTTATGACAGTCTTGGTACCAGGAAGCATTCCAAGCTCCTATCTCATCACCACAACCGCCTGCTTCTCACTTAGTCCAGACGAGCTTGCCACAGTGCACTTGCTTTTTAATCGCTCTCTCTCTTCTTGCCTTCACCTCCTCTCCCTCCCTCTCTCCCTGGCTCTTTCTGTCACACGGGTGTGTGCACATACACAAGTTCCGATTAGATAAAAGAAGAAACACTTTTTAAGTTTCTTTCTAGGCCTAATAGAAAATTCTTTTTTTTTTTTTTTTTTTTTTTTTTTTTTTTTTTTACAAAAACAGAGCTGTTTCTTTTTATTGCAAAGTGTGGGTGTCCTTCCTTTTGGAGAGTAACAATCATTTTCTACATGGCCTTCCGACACATTGCATGTCGTACATATGTGTGTGTGCACATGTGCATATGAGTGTTAGAGTATGTGTGTGTAGCAGGGAGGAAAGAGATGGAGAGTGTGTATGTGCATGTTGGTTCATATGAGTGTGAGTGTGTGCATGCACGTGCCTGTGTGTGTGCACATGTGTATGAGCATGCTTGTATTTCCATATGAGAATGTGCATGTGAGAGAGAAAGAAAGAATGCGTGTATGTGTGAATGTGTATGTGTGTGTATAGCAGGGAAGAAGGGGATGAAGGAGAGTATGCTAAAAAGAGAACATCTCAGAACAGTCAAATAAAAGATTCCATATCAACATCATATCTTGTTAAAATACAGGATTCCCAAGTCAGTCACCTTCAAGATGGAAGCCTGGAGTGTAAAAAGAGTGGTTGTTCTTCTCTGACAACTTATTGTCTAAGACAATTTTATGATCAAAAATATATTCGACTAAAAGTACCTGAGAAAAGTACATAAAGAGAATATAGCAAAATGTTAACAATGGTTTTCTTTGGGTGAGAGGAAGAAGAGGCAGGTTGTGGTTGATCTGTTTCTTTTAGTTCAACTATTCTGCATTCCTCACTTTTAAATTTTGGATATTAAGCTGGAGAGAAAGAACATGAATATAAAGATGAATTTGCTGAATGGAGCAACGAATGCTGAGTTAGCCAAAAATGTATGGCTACCTTCTATATCTAATTATCTGAGGGCAAATCAGAAAACACCACTTTCAGAAAATTTTTTTTTTTTTTTTTTTTAGAAATGAAGTTTCGCGGAGGAGGACTCAAGATGGCGCTGTGAGAACAACCCAGGATTGGAGCTCTTCTCTTTGAATCTGCAAACGGTGAGTCAGAGCGGCATTTCCAGACTGATCTTTGTTGCCCACAGAACGGGGAAACTCCCAAGTATAAAAAAGACATGGGACGGCAGGCAGTAGGTCTGCCTGGCGAAGCCGGCAGCCGGGGCGGCGGCAGCCGGCCCTACCCAGCAATCCCCACAGGGAGCGCTTGTCCAGATGCCCTGTTGAACCAGCAACCTGAGACTTGAGAGGGCTGGACTTGAGACTGAACGAGACTTGGACAATAGGCCAGCCCAGGGGATTGCAGGGATTGGGATACCCAGTGGGACAAACAAAACCGCAATTTCAAACTATCCCGAGCAGACGGTCTGAGATGCTCTGAGGGGGAGGGGCGTCCACCACTACCGAGGCAACCTGCCCCAACTGAGATACACGCCCACTGCTGACGCAGCCAGCCATTGCCATGGCAACCCGCCCCAACTGAGATACACGCCCACTGCTGATGCAGCCAGCTGTTGCTGAGGCAACCCGCCCCAACTGAGATACACGCCCATTGCTGACGCAGCCAGCCATTGCCGAGGCAACCCGTCCCTACTGAGATACACGCCCACTGCTGACGCAGCCTGCCGTTGCTGAGGCAACACGCTACCATGAAGAGACTCCGCCGCAGGGCGTGGCGGAGACCACAGCAGAGCCGGCAGGAACAGCACGAATCACACAACAGCAGGGCGGAGCCTCGGCAGCCAAACAGTGGCTAGTCTGCCTTCTAGCTGGGCAGGACACCTGATCGGACATCCAAAAATAAAGCCCAAACCCCTCAACACAGAGCATTTGAGAAAAAAAAAAAAGGGATTTTTAATGAGCTCTGTTGCAGCAGAATCAAACATAGCAGCCTAACAGCCCTGAATGAACAACAGAGTGCACAGCTCAGCAATTAAACCCCTATAAAGTACAAACTGTCTCCTCAAGCAGCTCCCTGACCCCTCTATATCCAAAAGACTGACATTAGGCAGGCATCATCCTGGGACAAACAGAGCAGAAAAAGTAACTGGTAGCATCCCTCGCTGTGCCACAGCTACTAGAGGTGCACCCCAGACAAGCAGGGTCTGGAGCGGACCTCAGCAGTCGTACAGCGAAGGGGCTAGACTGGTAGAAGGAAAACCAAGCAACAGAAATACTTCATCATCAACATTCTGGGTGTCCACTCAGAGACCCAAACGAAAAGTCAGCAACTACGCAGACGACCAGTGGGCAAATCCACAAAGATGGGAAGAAACCAGCGCAAAAAAAGGAAAACACCCAAAACCAGAACACCTCGCCTCCTAGAAAGGACCAAAACTCCTCACCAGCAAGGGAGCAAAGCTGGACGGAGAATGACTGTGATGAAATGACGGAATTAGACTTCAGAAGATGGATAATGAGAAACTTTTGTGAGCTAAAAGATCATGTATTAAATCAATGCAAAGAAACTAAGAACCTTGAAAAAAGATTTGAAAAAAGATTCGAGGAAATGATAACAAGAATGGATACCTTAGAGAGGAATATGAATGAATTAAAGGAGCTGAAAAACACAATACAAGAACTTCACGAAGCAAACACAAGTTTCAATAGCCGAATTGACCAAGCAGAAGAAAGAATATCTGAAGTCAAAGACCAACTCAATGAAATAAAACGAGAAACCAAGATCAGAGAAAAAAGCGCAAAAAGGAATGAACAAAATCTCCAAGAAATGTGGGACTATGTGAAAAGACCTAACCTACGTTTGATAGGTGTACCAGAAGGGGACGAAGAGAATGAATCCAAGCTGGAAAATACTCTTCAGGACATCATCCAGGAAAATTTCCCCCACCTAGCAAGACAAGCCAACACTCAATTGCAGGAAATACAGAGAACACCACAAAGATATTCCGCAAGAAGAGCAACCCCAAGGCACATAATCGTCAGATTCAACAGGGTTGAAATAAAGGAGAGAATACTAAGGGCAGCCAGAGAGAAAGGTCGGGTCACCCACAAAGGGAAGCCCATCAGACTCACAGCAGATCTCTCGGCAGAAACACTACAAGCCAGAAGAGAGTGGGGGCCAATATTCAACATTCTTAAAGAAAAGAACTTTCAACCCAGAATTCCATATCCAGCCAAACTGAGCTTCAGAAGTGATGGAAGAATAAAATCCTTTGTGAACAAGCAAGTACTCAGAGATTTTGTCACCACCAGGCCTGCTTTACAAGAGCTCCTAAAAGAGGCACTACACATAGAAAGGATCAATCAGTACCAGCCATTCCAAAATCACACTGAATGCTAAAGAGCTTCAACATAATGAAGAATCTACAACAACTAACAGGCAAAACAGCCACTTAGCATCAAAATGGCAGTATCAAATTCACACATAACAGTATTAACCCTAAATGTAAATGGACTAAATGCACCAATCAAAAGACACAGACTGGCAAATTGGATAAAAATCCAAACCCCATCAGTGTGCTGTATCCAGGAGACCCATCTCACATGCAAGGATACACAAAGGCTCAAAATAAAGGGATGGAGGAAGATTTACCAAGCTAATGGAAAGCAAAAAAAAGCAGGAGTTGCAATTCTCATCTCTGATAAAATAGACTTTAAAGCAACAAAGATCAAAAGAGACAAAGAAGGCCATTACATAATGGTAAAAGGATCGATACAACAAGAAGAGCTAACGATCCTAAACATATATGGACCCAACACAGGAGCACCCAGATACATAAGGCAAGTTCTTAATGACTTACAAAAGGACTTAGACTCCCACACAATAATAGTGGGAGACTTTAACACTCCACTGTCAATACTAGACAGATCAACCAGACAGAAAATCAACAAGGATATCCAGGGCTTGAACTCAGACCTGGAGCAAGCAAACCTGGTGGACATTTACAGAACTCTCCACCCCAAATCCACAGAATACACATTCTTCTCAGCACCACATCACACCTACTCTAAAATTGACCACATAATTGGAAGTAAAGCACTGCTCAACAAATGCAAAACAACTGAAATCATAACAAACAGCCTCTCAGACCATAGTGCAATCAAGTTAGAACTCAGAATTCAGAAACCGACCCAGAACCGCACAGCTTCATGGAAACTGAACAACTGGCTCTTGAATGTTGACTGGATAAACAACGAAATGAAGGCAGAAATAAAGAAGTTCTTCGAAACCAATGAGAACGAAGACACAACGTGCCAGAACCTCTGGGACACATTTAAAGCAGTCTCTAGAGGAAAGTATATAGCAATAAGTACCCATATAAGGAGAATGGAGAGATCCAAAATTGACACCCTATCGTCAAAATTGAAAGAGCTAGAGGAGCAAGATCAAAAAAACTCAAAACCCAGCAGAAGACAAGAAATTACTAAGATCAGAGCAGAGCTGAAGGAGATTGAGACACGAAAAACCCTTCAAAAAAATCAATAAATCCAAGAGCTGGTTTTTTGAAAAGATCAACAAAATAGACAGACCACTAGCCAGATTGATTAAAAAACAGAGAGAGAACAATCAAATAGATGCAATAAAAAATGATAAAGGGGAAATCACCACAGATTCCACAGAAATTCAAACCATCATCAGAGAATATTACAAACAACTATATGCGCATAAACTAGTAAACCTGGAAGAAATGGATAAATTCCTGGACTCCTGTGTCCTCCCAAGCCTAAACCAGGAGGAATCTGAAACTATGAATAGACCAATAACAAGGTCTGAAGTCGAGGCAGCAATTAAGAGCCTACCTCACAAAAAAAGCCCAGGTCCAGACGGGTTCACAGCCGAATTCTACCAGACACACAAGGAGGAGCTGGTACCGTTCCTTCTAAAACTATTTCAAACAATCCAAAAAGAGGGAATCCTTCCCAAATCATTTTATGAGACTAACATCATCCTGATACCAAAACCCGGCAGAGACCCAACGAGAAAAGAAAACTTCAGGCCAATATCCATGATGAACATAGATGCAAAAATCTTCAATAAAATATTGGCAAGCCGATTGCAACAGCAAATCAAAAAACTTATTCATCATGATCAAGTAGGATTCATCCCGGGGATGCAAGGCTGGTTCAACATACACAAGTCTATCAACATAATTCACCACATAAACAGAACCAAAAACAAAAACCACATGATTATCTCAATTGACGCAGAGAAGGCATTTGACAAAATTCAACAGCCCTTTATGCTAAAAACCCTCAATAAACTCGGTATCGATGGAACGTATCTCAAAGTAATAAAAGCTATTTATGACAAACCAACAGCCAATATCATACTGAATGGGCAAAAACTGGAAGCATTCCCTTTGAACTCTGGCACTAGACAAGGATGCCCTCTCTCACCACTCCTATTCAATATAGTACTGGAAGTTCTAGCCAGAGCAATCAGGCAAGAAAAAGAAATAAAGGGTATTCAAATAGGAAAGGTGGAAGCCAAATTGTCTCTATTTGCAGACGACATGATAGTATACCTAGAAGACCCCATCGCCTCAGCCCAAAAACTCCTGAAACTGATAAACAACTTCAGCAAAGTCTCAGGATATAAAATCAATGTGCAAAAATCACAAGCATTCGTCTACACCAATAACAGACTTAAAGCCAAATCAAGAGCGAACTGCCATTCGCAATTGCTACAAAAAGAATAAAATACCTTGGAATACAACTCACAAGGAACGTAAGGAACCTCTTCAAGGAGAACTACAAACCACTGCTCAACGAAATCAGAGAGGACACAAACAGATGGAGAAACATTCCATGTTCATGGTTAGGAAGAATTAATATCGTGAAAATGGCTATACTGCCCAAAGTAATTTACAGAATCAACGCTATCCCCATCAAGCTACCATTGACTTTCTTCACAGAACTGGAAAAAACCACCATGAACTTCATATGGAACCAAAAGAGAGCCCGCATAGCCAAGTCAATTCTAAGCAAAAAGAACACAGCGGGGGGCATCACACTACCGGATTTCAAACTATTCTACAAGGCTACAGTAATCAAAACAGCATGGTACTGGTACCAAAACAGAGATATAGACCAATGGAACAAAACAGAGGCACCGGAGGCAACACAACATACATACAACTATACAATCTTTGATAAACCTGACAAAAACAAGCAATGGGGCAAGGATTCCATGTTTAACAAATGGTGTTGGGAAAACTGGCTAGCCATGTGCAGAAAGCAGAAACTGGACCCCTTCCTGACACCTTACACTAAAATTAACTCCAGATGGATTAAAGACTTAAACATAAGACCTGGCACCATAAAAACCCTAGAAGGAAATCTAGGCAAAACTATCCAGGACATAGGAGTAGGCAAGGACTTCATGAACAAAACACCAAAAGCATTGGCAACAAAAGCCAAAATAGACAAATGGGACCTAATGAAACTCAACAGCTTCTGCACGGCAAAAGAAACAGTCACTAGAGTGGATCGGCAACCAACAGAATGGGAAAAAATTTTCGCAGTCTACCCATCTGACAAAGGGCTGATATCCAGAATTTACAAAGAACTCAAGCAGATTTACAGGAAAAAAACAAGCCCATTCAAAAGTGGGCAAAGGATATGAACAGATACTTTACGAAAGAAGACAAATATGAGGCCAACAATCATATGAAGAAATGCTCATCGTCACTGGTCATCAGAGAGATGCAAATCAAAACCACATTGAGATACCATCTCACACCAGTTAGAATGGCGATCATTAAAAAATCTGGAGACAACAGATGCTAGAGAGGATGTGGAGAAAAAGGAACACTTTTACACTTTTGGTGGGAGTGTAAATTAGTTCAACCATTGTGGAAGACAGTGTGGCGATTCCTCAAGGCCTTAGAAATAGAAATTCCATTTGACCCAGCAATCCCATTACTGGGTATATATCCAAAAGACTATAAATCGTTCTACTATAAGGACACATGTACACGAATGTTCATTGCAGCACTGTTTACTATAGCAAAGACCTGGAATCAACCCAAATGCCCATTGATAATAGACTGGATTGTTAAAATGTGGCACATATACACCATGGAATATTATGCAGCAATCAGAAATGATGAGCTCGTGTCGTTTGTAGGGACATGGATGAATCTGGAGAACATCATCCTCAACAAACTGACACAAGAACAGAAAATGAAACACCGCATATTCTCACTCATAGGTGGGTGATGAAAAATGAGAACACATGGACACAGAAAGGGGAGTACTAAACACTGGAGTCTATTGGGGGGAAAAGGGGAGGGCCAGTGGGAGGGGGAGGTAGGGAGGGATAGCCTGGGGAGAAATGCCAAATGTGGGTGAAGGGGAGAAGAAAAGCAAAGCACACTGCCATGTGTGTACCTACGTAACTGTCTCGCATGCTCTGCTCATGTACCCCAAAACCTATAATCAAATAAAAAATTAAAAAAAAAAAAAAAAGAAATGAAGTTTCGCTCTTGTTGCCCAAGCTGGAGTGCAATGGCACAATCTCGGCTCACCGCAGCCTCCGCGTTTTGGGTTCAGGCAATTCTTCTTCCTCAGCCTCCCTAGTAGCTGGGATTACAGGCACGCACCACCATGCCCAGCTAATTTTTTGTATTTTTAGCAGAGACAGGGTTTCACAATGTTGACCAGGATGGTCTCGATCTCTTGATCTTGTGATCCGCCCACCTCTGCCTCCCAAAGTGCTGGGATTACAGGCTTGAGCCACCGCGCCCAGCCAGAAATTTTTTAAAATGTGTTTTACTTTATTTTCCCTTTCAGCCTAAGGACTAAAAATTGAACACAACTGGATCTGCGCCATTGCCTCAAAGATTCTTAGCCTAGTTCAAGATCCATTGTCTGGACACTCCTGCTTTTTAGACAGAAAACAGGGCTAAATTCCTATTGACTTCCAAATACACAGACCCACAGATTTGTCACAGTAGCCTCTCTCTCTCACCCTGTCTCTGTCCGTCTGAGTCTCTCTTTCTTTCTCTCTCTCTTCCCTCACATCATCCCCAAATCAGAATGCATATATAAAAATTTGATTAACTGAAAAATAGAATGATCAATATTTTACTACAAGAGAAATACACAGACTTCAGCTAAGATGTTTGGTTGAATACCTGCATATGCCTTCACTCCATCATTAAACCACATTAACACGGGATGATTAAAAATAAATAAACCAACAAAGATAAAAAGAAAATAAAGACAATCCCTTCAGCATATAGAAAACTGGCAAGCAGAAGCTGTCAGTGACACCTGACCGTAGACCCAGAGATGCTAAATCCCAAGCCAGTGGCAGGAAGGCAACCAGGATCACCAAGGGTTCAAGAGTTGGCAGCTAAATTTACCTAGGGAATTTATGTTTCAGTAGTAGGTAGATCCCAGATCCTCTCCCTATAATCGGTGACTGCATCCCACGGTTGTGGCAGGGTGGAGGTTTCCACTCTATAGGGTAAAATTTGGTGTCTCTAGGCAGGAGCTCTCTAGACACAAGTGCTTAAATGTACACACTGAACACTGAGATCCTCCAGGTTTTCCTACCACTGAGTTCCAATGAGGGTTGCAGATACACTAGGTCAGAAGTTAAGATGATTTTTCTCTAGAGAGAATCTCTCTTGCTCAAGAAGAAAAGGTCTGACCCAGCAAGACCACCCCCCACAAAATGTTACAATCACAGAACTTCCATCAGCTTTTAGCTTTTCAGTGCTCCATTATTTTCTAACAGACACAGACAGCTAAGGGTCACCAGGCATCTGAGCAAAGCTTCTAACATGAATGGCCGAGACCAGAGCAAGAAGACACATAAATGCAGCCTGAATGAGGACTGTGCTAGGAGATAAGACCTTCTGAAACCCATATGAATGTTCTCGAAGAGATAAAAGTGTTACCATTTTCATGAAACAAGAACCAAATTTAAAGAAAAAGTAAACGCTTAGAAATTAAAAATATGACAGCAGAACTTGTGAAAAATTCTTGTTAGAATAGTAAGACAACAAAGTTGAGTAGATGAACCTTATGTCTTCCAGAAATAGCGATAAGAAAAAAGTTGAAATCCGGAAGAAAATTTGAACAGGTTCAACACTAAAATGATCAGAATTCCAAAGATAGAAATAGAGACAGACAGAGAGAGAGAGAAAAGAACAGACACACGCAGCAAATAAGAAAGAGAGAGATAAACCCTAACACAGTAATTGCTGGAGACTACAACACCCAACTTTCAGCACTGGACAGAGCTTCCAGACAGAAAACCAACCAATCAACATGAAATTTAATCTTTACTACAGACCAAATGGAACTGATATTCAAGGAACATTTCATCCAATGACTGCAGAATACACATTATTTCAACTCAACACATAGATCATTCATAAGTATAGAAGATACCTTAGGTCACAAAGCAAATGCAATCACATTTGAAATCAGGACTAAGAAATTCATTCAAAACCATACACTTACATGGAAACTGAGTAACTTGCTCCTGAATGACTCCTGGGTAAATATTGACATTAAGGCAGAAATCAAGAAGTTTAAGAAGTTCTTTGAAAGTAATGAGAACAAAGTTACAATTTACCAGAGTTTCTGGGATGCAGCTAGTCAAGTAGTGTTGAGAGAAATTTATAGTACTAAATGCTCACATCGAGAAGTGAGAACTCGGGACAGCTGCGGTGACTCACTCTTGTAATCTCAGCACTTTTGGAGGCCAAGGCGGGCAGATTACAAGGTCAGGAGTTTGAGACCAGCCTGACCAACATGGTGAAACCCCATTCTACTAAAAATACAAAAATTAGCTGGTGCTGTGGCACATACCTGTAATCCCAGGTACTCAGGAGGCTGAGGCAGGAGAACTGCTTGAACCCAGGAGATAAATGTTGCAGTGAGCCCATATCACACCACTGCACTCCAGCCTGGTTGAGAGAACAACACTCCATCTCAAAAACAAAATTGAGATCTCAAGTTAACTACCCAACATCACAATTAAAAGAATTAGAAACCCAAGAGCAAAGAACACCCTCAAAGCTATGCTGAATGGGAGTGGGGAGAGAGGGCATCTCTATCTTGTGTCAATTTTTAAGGGGAATGCTTTCAGCTTTTGTCCATTCAGTATGATGCTGGCTGTGGTTTTGTCACATGTGGCTCTTATTATTTTGAGGTATGTTCCTTCAATACCTGGTTTATCGAGAGTTTTTAACACACATGAAAGTTGAATTTTATCAAAAGCTGTTTTTGCATCCATTGAGATAATCATGTGGGTAATTTTTTTCTTTAGTTCTGTTTATGTGACGATGACATTGATCAATTTGCATATGTTAAACCAAACTTGCATCTCAGGGAGGGTGGTTGTGACCAGGAATTGATCAGTTTCTTCTAGATTTCTCAATTTTTTCAGGTTCAGTGGCTCACATCTGCAATCCCAGAACTTTGGGAGGTCAAGGTGGGTTGATCACCTGAGATTGGGAGTTCAAGACCAGCTGGATCAACATGGAGAAACCCCATGTCTACTAAAAATACACAATTAACCAGACATGGTGGCACATGCATGTCATCCCAGCTACTCAGGAAGCTGAGGCAGGAGAATAGCTTGAACTCAGGAGGCAGAGGTGGCACTAAGCCGAGATCTCACCATTGTCCCCCAGCCTGAGCAACAAGCACAAAACTTCATCTCAAAATTAAAGAAAAAAAAGTGCCTACAGTTGTACATCATATTCTGTGAGGGTGGTGTGTATTTCTGTGGGGTCAGTGGTAATATTGCCCTTATTGATTTTGATGGTGGTTATTTGAATCTCCTCCCTTTCTCCTTCATTGGTCTAGCTTCAAGTTTATTATTTTTTAACCAGTATGATTTTAATAGACCAGTTACTGGGTAGTAAATTGAAACATACAGAGTGCCATCTCCAAGAGCAGTCATGATTTCATTTAAGTTCTTGAAAAATGTTAAGAAGTAGGTTGAGTTTTATTATTTTTTTCAGAAAACCAGCTTTTGAAAAATTTATGTGGAACCAAAAACAGCCAAGGCAATCCTAAGCATGAAGAGCAAAGCTGGAAGCGACATGCTACCAGACTTCAAACTGCATTACAGGGCTACAGGAAACAACGGCATAGTACTGGTACAAAAACAAACACATAGACTAATGGAACAGAATAGAGAATCCAGAAACAAAACCAAGCTTCTACAACTATCTGATCTTTGGCAAACTTAACAAAAACAAGCAAGGGGGAAAAGATTCTCCCTATTCAATAAACGATGCCAGGATAACTGGATAGCCATATGCAAAAGACTGAAACTAGACCCCTTCTTTACATTACATACAAAAATTTGCTCAAGATAGATTAAACACTTATATGTAAAACCAAAAACTATAAAAGCTCTCCAAGACATGAGACAATGCCATTCAAAACGTAAGCACACGCAAAGATTTCATCATGAACATGCCAAAAGAAAAGGTAACAAAAGCAAAATTGAAAACTGGGGTCAAATTAAAATGAGAAACTTTCACACAGCAAAATAAACTATCACCAGAGAAAACTGACAACCTACAGAATGTGAGAAAATGTTTGTAAACTATGCATTCCACAAAAATCTAATATCAAACATCGGTAGGGAAATTCAATTTACAAGAGGAAAACAACCCATAAAATGGTGGGCAAAGAACATAAACAGATACTTTTAAAACAAGACATATATGCAACAAGCAATCATATTAAAAAAGCTCAACGTCACTGATTATTAGAGAAATGCAAATGAAAATTATAATAAGATACCATCTCACACCAGTCATAATGGCAATTATTAAAGCAAAAAAAAAAAAAAACACATACTGGCAAGGTTAGAGAGAAAAACAACACTTACACACTGTATTCGGGAATGCAAATTAGTTCTGCCATTGTGAAAATGTGTCATGATTCCTCAAAGACCTAAAGAGTGAAATACCATTTGATTCAGCAAACCTAGTAATGGGTTACTAGGTATGTACCCAAAGGAATATAAATCCTTCTGTTATAGAGACATGTGCACGCATATGTCCATGGCAGCACTGTTCACAATAGCAAAACTATGGAATCAAGCTAAATGCCCATCAATGGTAGACTGGATAAAGAAAATGTGGTACATATATAACAAAAAACACTAGGCAGCCACAAAAGAATGCGATCATGTTCTCTTCAGGGACATAGATGAAGCTGGAGACTATTATTCTTAGCAAACTAATGCAGGAACACAAAATCCAAATACCAGATATTTTCACTTGCAAGTGGGAGCTAAATGATGAGAACACAGGAACATACAACAGGCGGAAGAACAACACACACTAGAGCCTTTCAGAGAGTGGAGAACGAGAGAAGGAAGAAGATCAGGAAAAACAACTAAATGGGACTAGGCTTAATACTGGAGTAATGAAATGATCTGTACAACAAACCTCATGACAGACTTTACCTAAATAACAAACCTGTGCTTGAACCTTTGAACTAAATAAAAGTTAAAAAAAGGCAACTTCTCAAGTTGAATAACGTAACCTCCTAGGTTTAAACACATGAACACAAACTCACACCAAGGAACATTGTCTTGAAAATCTGCAATATATGACAAAGGAAAACGGCTCTCCTAAGTTTTCAGAAAAGTTTTTTAAAAAACAGTATTTACAAAGAATCAAAAATCAGAATGATTTCAGACTTCTCAACAGCACCACCAGAAGCTGGGAAATAATGGAGTAGTATCTTTAAAACTTGAATGCGAAATTATTTTCAATCAAAAATTCTATGCCCCACCAGTCATGTAAGTGTAAGAAGAAAGAAAGTCATATTTCAGAACAATTCGCTTCAGTGTATCCTTGCTTGAATAAGTTACTGGAGGATACAGTCCACAAACAAGAGATTCAGGGCACGGGGCAGTGCAAAACAACAGAGTGGGTTTGTATTTGTATTGAAAAGACAGCAGCATTCGAGAGTTAGGGAATACTGGAGGAGGAGTTTTCTCCAGCATCCCTGGAGCCCACACCTCTCATTTCCACATTCCTATGTCCCATTGCTGCCCATGAATTCTGATCACCTATTCCTTTGATAGAGGTATTTCTCTCACCGATTAGCTGTAGTCAAGTGGCTCTTTCTTGGGCTACAGGACGAAATCTATTGCTTTTCATTAAACATCAATTTGATTAACTTAGGCTTAAGGTCAGCATTATGCCATCAGCTGTACGTTCTTGGGAAGACATCTACTCACAAACTGGTTAAAGAACGTGGCCCTCCTACCTCTGACTTGTGTGATTCTAAGCAAGCTATTTAGCACCCTCTCATCTGTGAAACAAACATAAAGTTCTTACCTTGGGCTCCACAAACAGAAAGTGTTGAACAAGAACAGTTTCTTCTCCTCCAAGGCCAGACCATATGGAGGACCCTAAGACAGCCACAGCCTTGGTCAGTAGGACAAACACAAGGTTCAAATTGCACCATTAAAACTGTGGCCAAACGTTTGCTCTGCCTCTGAGTCACTCACTGTCATAAGGCTCTACCAGTTCCCATTCCAGATAGGAAGTGGGCTTTTCTTGGTTTTTGTTGTGTTTTTTAAGAGATGGAGTCACCCAGGCTGGAGTACAGTGGCATGACCATAGCTCACTGCAGCCCCAAACTCCTGAGCTCAAGTGACCTTTCTGCCATGGCCTCCTGACAGAAGCTGGGCCAACAGGGCAGCAGGTATGCATCCCCACACCCAGTAATATTTTTTTGAGAGATGGGGTACCGCTATGTTGCCCAGACTGCTCTCAAATTCCTGGCCTGAAGCAATTTTCCCATATTAGCCTCCTAAATTTCTAGGATTACAGGTGTGAGCCACTGTGCCCAACAGGTGTTCTAAATGCAATTTCCACACTGCTATTCTGAAGAAGGGCAAGAAGCAAAGAGACCCTCCTTGAAACATAGAAAATAAAAGCATTCACTATTAAGTGGAGGCAGAGTTGATGATCAGCCAAAACTACTTCAACTGTAATCCAGAAGTCCCATTGATACAGGAGTTCTAAAGAAATTATTTAGTCAGAGATTGAAAGTAAGGAAGTCTTTGGTAAGGTTTCCCTTTGAATAAAAAGCAGCCCCAAAACCATTTCTAACAAAGAGCTGCCTGTAAAATCGAGCTGCAGATATAGACAAGCAAGCTGGAAGCTTGCACAGGCGAATGCCAGCAGCTGTAACAATAGGAGGCTACTTGAGTGCCAGGAATGCTCAACCTGACGGCTTTATCTTCCTTTTTCTTTATCAACCACAAGTGCAGTAAGGGACAGACAACATGCACTGGCCAAGTAGAAAACCTATATGCGTAAGAAGATTCGGGTGGATAGCCAGCTTCTTCACGAGCTATGTAAAGCTCTCACCTGGTCCAACCCAGATTTGGACCCTATGTAAATCAAACACCACCTCCTCAACAAGTCTATAAAACCTTGTGCAGTTCACCAGAAAACACACTCAGAAGCCCCTCTCTCTCTCTGCAGAAGAGAGGTTCTCTTTTCTTCTTTTGCCTGTAAAACCTCCATTCTTAACCTCAATCCATGTGTATTCACGTCCTTGATTTTCTTGACATGAGGCAATGTACCTTGGGTATTACCTCAGATGGACAATGCTGCTTCATCATAGTTCTGTTTTGTTCAGGTTGTGGGACAAACGGCTCCTTTCCTCTGCAACCTCAGCTCAACCTTACACAGGCCTCCTTCCAGCAGAATCACAGAGCCAAATGAAACCCCTTAAGTCTTCTTTTAAATTGGCAGCCGCTCCAAAGAAAGCAGCATGATGAGTTTCAGGTGGCCCGGGGTGGGGGCAGTGCTACTCTGGCTTCTCCGTGCTCAGTCCCTCTCAGTTCAAAAGCGCACCACGTGGAGCAATAGAACACCTGCTCATCTGAGTTTTAAAAATAGTGGGAGGAAAAGCGCTGTCTTCATGCTTATTTCCCTGGCAGAGGGGAGGTCATAAAACACTAATTTCTAAGCAGTGGACCAGAGTTTTACTGATCTCTTCTGTTACTTACTCATGTTTACCCAGAGAAACCACATCACAAATCTGAGTCTCCTCTGGCAAGAGAAGGAATCGGATTCATGATTCTCTCAGCCCCCTTTCCACAGTGGAGTTCTGACTCCACTTCTAAAATACTTTTCTGCAAGCCTCTGTACCTCATAAATGTTTTACTACACTCGAGACAGCAAAGGGAAGCACAGATTAGCTACTGTTTTCAGAACAGTGGAAACATGCTGTCTTCTCCAAGTTTGGCATTGGAGTCAAAGATCAAGCGCCAAACAGTAGTTGTCAAGAATCCTTTCATTTACAATCAGGTTCTAGACTTTTCAAATGGTGTGGGCAAGAACCAGTTTTGCCAGAATAGGTTATTATCTACCTCTTACCTTTATAGGACAGGACTAAAAATTCTCTTTTTTAAGACAGTGTCTTGCTCTGTTCCCGAGGCTGGAGTGCAGTGGCATGATCTCGGCTCACTACAACTTCTGCCTCTCAGGTTGAAGTAATTTTCCTGCCTAAGCCTCCTGTGTAGCTGGAATTACAGGGGCCCAGCACTACACTCAGCTAATTTTTTAATTTTTAGTAGACAGGGTCTCCCCATGTTTGCCAGGGTAGTCTCCAAAGCCTGACCTTATGATCTGCCTACCTGAGCTGCCCAAAGTACTGGGATTACAGATGAGAGCCACCACGCTGGGCATTTTTTTTTAATTACACTGAAGACTTTTGAAAGGGTTGTGTGTTGTATGAACTCCCTCCTCGCCCAATTCTCATGGATGGGAAAATGCTGCTGCTTCATTTTAAAGCTAATGAGCTGCCTGAACAGGAACTTCTAATTAACCATTCAAACTGATTAGCTCACGTCCCTGAAGGCTGGAGAACACGGGAACTGCTATCCCATCTGAATACAATCCAAAGGCAAAAGGCTGTGGCCAAGTTGAAATAATGGGGCAGATAGAAGCGATAAAGACTGGAGCTGGGAGTGGCCCGTACTTCAAGTTAAGCCAAACAAAGGTGTTTGCATGTTTTATATGGGCCAAATAGGAATTCCATAATAGAGAAAACCATTGATTTTAAGGAGGACGCTGCCCTGAAAAGCTTCCTGCCAGGGGTAAGGAAGAGGCTGCCCAGGACCCCCAGAGGCAGGTGGTAGGAGGGCTCTTAGTGGCTTCCTAGAAACTGTATTACCTGAGGTAGTGAACTGCTGTCAGAGATCCCTACCAGGAGAATTTCTCAGGAACGCATGAGAAAGGGCCCAAAACTGCATGCCTGCTCCTAAAATGTGACACCATAATACAGCTGAACTATTCAATAAGGCCCTATCTGTTCCTCTGTCCCTCCTTTCTCTCTGCCCCTATCCAAGCCTAGAAGAGCCAGAAAGCACTGCTAAGAAGTGAGGGTGGGTGGTCATAACCAAACACATTGCCCTCCTTTCCCTTCCCACTGTGGGTTTCTCAGGCTGAGGCTGTCACAGAGGAGGAGGGATGAAAATTGTTTTCGTTGATATTTTCTTATGAACATTTATGAACGTACAGCAAAGTTGAAAAAACATTACAGTGAACACTTTTACTGTATCTTCACCACCTTGGAGTCTTGATTTATCTCATGCCTTTTTCTACTCTCTTTTGAAGTATATAAACCATCTCAATATTCTCTCTCATGTAAAATACCGAAATTCTAGCTTTACACGGTTAGAAAAAAATACAAATATTCTCTTTGTACCACAATGTTACAAGCAAAATTGCTCTGCAGATACTCTGTAAGAAAAAATATACAATGTCCTTTTCTACACTCTTTTGAAGTATATACACCATCTCAATATTCTCTATCATGTAAAATACCAAAATTCTAACTTTACGTGGTTAGAAAAAAATATAAATATTCTTATGTAAACCAATGTTTAAAACAAAATTGCTCTGAAAACACTCTTTTAGATAAAATACACAATGCCCTTTTCTACTCTCTTTTAAAGTAAATACACCATCTCAATAGTCTCTCTTGTGAAATACAGAAATTCTATTATTACGAGGTTAGAGAAAATGTAAGTATTACCTTTTCATACAAATGTTAAAAACAAAATTTCTCTGAAGATACTCTGTTAGAAAAAATATACAATGCCCTTTTCTACCCTCTTTTGGAGTATATACACCATCGCAATATGCTCTCTCATGTAAAATACCGAAATTCTAACTTTACGCGGTTACAAAAAAATATAAATATTCTCTTTGTACCTTAATGTAAAAAACTAAATTGCTCTGAAAATACTCTGTAAGAAAAAATATACAATGCACTTTTCTACTGTCTTTTGGAGTATATGCACCATCTCAATATTCTCTCTCATGTAAAATACCAAAATTCTAAATTTACACTGTTAAAAAAATATAAATATTCTCTTTGTACCCCAATGTTAAAAACAAAATTGCTCTGAAGATGCTCTGTTAGAAAAAATATACAATGCCCTATTCTACTCTATTTTGGAGTATATACACCATCTCAATATTCTCTCTCATGTAAAATACTGAAAATCTAAATTTATTCGTTTAGAAAAAAATATAAATATTCTCTTTGTCTCCAATAATTAAAAAAAAAATTACTCTCTAGACAATTTGTTAGAAAAAATATATACAATGCTTTTTTCTACTCTGTTTTGGAGTATATAAACTGTCTCAATATTCTCTCTCTTGTAAAATAACAGAATTCTATTTTTATGCGTTTAAAAAATATATAAGTATTCTCTTTGTACCTCAATGTTAAAAACATAATTGCTCTGAAGATACTCTGTTAGAAAAAATATACAATGCCCTATTCTACTCTTTTCTGTAGTATATACACCAACTCAATATTCTCTCTCGTGTAAAATACCGAAATTCTAACTTTACGTGGTTAGAATAAAATATAAATATCCTCTTTGTACCCCAATGTTAAAAACAAAATTGCTCTGAAGATACTGTGTAAGAAAAAATATACAATGTTTCACTGTAACAGTACATTTTGTGTAGAATATTTCTATCTCAAATGCTGATCCTCATTCTGTTACTTACTGGCTGTATATCGTTGGACAAGTGGCTTAGCAGCTCAGACACTCAATTTAGTAGTCTGCGAAGTAGGGTTGACGATAGTTCCAATAGTATAATAAAAGTGGAACCATCTGCAGAAAGCACTTGACATGGTTTCTAGAACATGGTTAGTAAGCCACACATATTAACTATGATTATTTTTTATTTTGATGATTCTTGTGACCACAGAATAGAGGTTAGCTACATTCTACAGAGAGGAAACTGGTTCTAAGATATAAAGTGTTTTGTGTAATTTCACCCAGCTTGATAGAATAAAGATAAGGAAGCACGTCTCCTAAATGTGACAGGGAAAATTTTTGTTACTAAAATCTCCAGCAACTCTCTGAGGAGGTGGGTCTTGGTAGCTGGAGAATTCTGAAAGTAGAAGTGGGGAGAAGCTAAATTGCTCATCAGAAAGGGATGAGACATCAAGAGACCTAAGGATAATTCAGAAGTGAGAAGAAAGAAGGGCAGGGGAGAGCGAAAATATGTTCAAAGGGATTTGAGAAATTTGCTCCCCACACACACAATGTAAACTCCCTCTCCCTTCAGCCTTCGGAATCATTATGAAAATCTGGACTACATACAAATGCCTATGTGTCTACAAATTATATAAAAGAGCTAACCCCTGTATAAACATGATAAGGGGGAAAACAGTGCATGCAAGGGCAGACTCCATCTAGGCATCTCAGGGGAAAGCAATGGGCCCCATGCTGTATGTTGGGTGAGAAAGAGGAGAGGTTTTATGGAATTAGGTTGTATTTATGGAATTAGATTCTATTTATTAGGTGTGGCTAAAGGCAAATAGAGGGAGTAGGGGAGAAAATCACCCAATTCTGCACTATCTGAGAAAATCCGAGAAACAGTTTTGGTTTACAGGATACCATTCTTAGTATAAGCAGCTTATAAAGTAGACATATATTATTCATTCATAAATCTGGCCAGCCAACCTGCCCCAATGCCTAGAAGAGAATGACACAGGTAAACACTCCCCAACAACCATTGGAGGAACATGGATGATTGAGAAAGGAGATGACAGAGTTAGAACTGGCGAATTTTCATGACTATTCTTAGTTGGATTTCACCATCCTAATAAGCAGCGAACCAGGGATTTCCTTAAGGCACACTGGAGAATCATGTAATCCCCTTAGTTCTGTCCTTTGCTTTTTGCCAAAAATAGAACTGATACAAAACAGAATCTGTATCAGCTGCATGTTTGCTGAGATTCAAACACTTGGATTATTGTGTTCAAAAATCCCATTTGCTGAGATATTGTTTGCCTTCATATATTTTGGCCTGGGCATAGCAATAATTTCTTCCACCTGCTGGCAGGAGGTAGCAAGAGAGATGGAGAGAAGAGGCAAGGGCAGCAGGTGGTCAAATAAAACTATATTAAGAAAGCTGGTTTCGCTTCTTAGGAGACTGAATAAATACATCTGTGCCATGCTCCTCTGGAAGAGGCAGTCTCCCGGATCCTCCATTTATTTCCCTCTCTACCTAGGCCTACCCAACCCATTCAAAATGTACCATATACGGAGCTAGGTGGAGTGGGAAAAAGATAAATGAAGTCAAACAATCTGGATGTGAGCCCCAACTGTTCCCATCCATTAATTGTGGGATTGTAAATGGAACCCTTCCTCCCACCTATGAAATAAGGCTGAGTTGTTGTTGTTGTTTGAGATGGAGTCTCGCTCTGTCACCCAGGCTGGAGTGCAGTGGCATGACCTTGGCTCACTGCAACCTCCGCCTCCTGGATTCAAGCGATTCCCCTGCTTGAGCCTCCTTGGTAACTGTCATTACAGGCACACACAACCGGACCCGGCTAATATTTTTGTATTTTTAGTAGATATGGGGTTTCATCATGTTGGCCAGACTGGTCTTGAACTCTGGATCTCAGGTGACCCACCCTCCTTGGCCTCCCAAAGTGCTGGGATTACAAGGGTGAGTCACCGTGGCCAACCAAGGGTACGAGTATTTTCAATGAGTTTTGTCAATACATTATGCAATTACTCTGTATGTTCCGGTGAATATCCATTAACATGCACAGACAAGAGTCCCAGATGTGTCTTTTAAAAGATTAGACTTTAAACAGCTCAGCTAAGTATGGTGCCAGATTCATCCAAGAAGCACACACGTTTGTCTTCCTTTGGAGACAAGTTGTTTCAACTATTGGCCTGACAGCAGTCACAGCACAGCCAGCCTTGAACCACCAGCACGGAGACACAGGGTAACAGTCTTGTTCAGGAATTCAGCAAGGTCCCGACCTGCCCACAGAATCTCAGCAGCCAGCTATGGAAAATGACCTGAGCAGGCACATCTGCCTCCCCTTGTTCACACTTAACTTTTGTTATTTAGGAGTATGTTTCAACTCCACATGTGACCTGGAAAAAAGTGCTGTGTAGCAGGAGACTGCTCTGTAACGTTTCCATTTACTACAACTGGTGTGAGTTAATTTGCCAAGTTCATCAGGTAGACATGGCAATCGGATTTCCAGAAGCTACCAGAGGGGCTGCAAACTTATGTCTGTGGGTAAAATATCTTCCACGCCTGTTTTGGGAAGGCTCGTGAACTAAAAGTGATTTGACCATTATTAAATAATTGAAAAATTAAACAAAAAAAATAACATTTCTTGATATGTGAAAATTATATGAAATCAAAATGTAGTATATATAAATAAAGATTTAGTGGCACACAGCCCCACTCATTTGTTAATACGTTGCTACAACAGCAGAGGTAGGTAGTTGCTACAGAGACCATGTGAGCCACAAAGTCAAGAATTTTTACCATCTATTCTTTTACAGAAAACATTTTCTGGCCCCTGAGCTACAAAACATTACTGGGCAGAGGCTACAAGTCCACTTACCCCCTAGTGTGAGACAACACAAAACTCCCTTTCAATCCAGCCTGACCCTCCTTCTTAGCCTCTTACAAATTTAATGCCTCATTCCTGCCTGTTTTCTAAATGTATTAGTAACTGTCTCCACGCCATCTCCCTGTTCAAAAGCCTCCTAAATACAGTTGGCCCTCCATATCTATGTGTTCTGCACTGTGGATTTAACCAACTATAAATAGAAAATATTAAAAAATATCGCTTGTATACACAACATGTATAGTTTTCTTGTCATTATTTCCTAAACAATACAGTAGGACAACAATTTGCCTAGCATTTACACTGTATTAAGTATGATAAGCAATATAGAGATGATTTAAAGTACATGGGGGATATATGTAGGTTACATGCAGATACTGTGCCGTTGATATCAGGGACTTGAGCATCCATGGATTTTGGCGTTCAGGGGAGCCTTGGAATCAGTCCCCCACAGGTACTGAGGGATGACTGTACTTTTATAATCAGGGGAAAAATGTATTTTTAATATACCAATGTTTCTGTGTCATTCACAGAACAAAGCCACAGTAGTTGTGGTACGTATCCCAGGGCATTCACACCTGGCCCTGCCTGCCTGTCACTTGTGGAGCAAGCCTCCTGAAGCTCAGCTCCCAATACTGTGCCATGCCCTTCATCTTCACCTACAGCTGAAGAGCCCCTCCGCTTTCCTACGACCTCAATCAGAAGATCATGTTTTGTTCCCCAGTTTTTCCCCCAGAGCACATACTTTTTAATAAACTTCTACAGTGAGATATGATGCTACCTTGAAACTATTCACCTGCATGTCTAGCCTGACCCACCGTCTCCACCCACAAATGAGTTACGCAATGTTAGAAACCACATTTTCTTCATCTTCGTGACTCCAGTACTTGGCATCAGGAAAAACATAAGATGGGTTCATAGAGTTTAATAATAATAATAGATTTGATTAGTTTGATTGTCATTTTCATCTCACTGGTTTAAAGCACAGTTTTCAAAATAAAAATAGCCATAGACATAATATGTGCCTTTACAGATTCATCCTGAGTGGCTCTGAGTCTTTGATTAGCCACTTAACTTCTCTAAGATGCAAATTTCTCATGTGTTAAAAGATAAGGAGGAGTCCTACTTGACTGACTTTAGCCACTTCATGGGTGAGCGTGGTAAGTAATCCTAAATATGACAATCAGCATGAATTTTCTAAGATTGTACATTCGCATTTCTAAAAACTACTAGTTTAAAAAGTACTTCCATAAACAAGGTATTTTACACTGGCAAAAAAAAAATGAGGTCTCAATTACATAATGTCAGTAAAAGCTCTTTATAAGTTGTAAAGCCTACATGTGAAATAATGTGGCTTTTAGTTTCTATTATAATAACCACCTGGCATAGCTGAAAAGATCACAGCCTAGCCTGGCAGATAGAAGAGGCTGTTTTCAGGGCTCCTAATGCATTGGAGAGTAAAAGGTAATTTTATTTTCACGATAATGATACCGCCTTCCCGCTCCCTCTACTTCAGCTTTTTTATGAAAAAATAAAACATCTTACAAGCGCATGGACACTTAGATTTTTAAAAGACTTCCGCATCCATTATCTCTTTCAATCCTCAGGACCATCCCCACTTTGCACATTGGAAATCTATTCTTCAGAACTGGGAGTGACTTGCCTTAGACCTTCTAGCAAGTGAAAGAGAGTTGGACTTCAAGCTGAGGTCCTCAGGTGACAAGTTTTCTACCTTTCCATCAGACCAAAAGCCCATAGCATTAGAGTCGTTGAAATCATTCTAATGTCTTTAGAGGTTAAGAAGCTGAGACCAAGAGATTTCAAATGATCTCAGATCACACAATTAAGGAGAGTTTTAGAAACCCAGAATGCCACCTTTGCCCCTATATGATTATATATTATCTTTTATAATATCCTAGATGATTAAATATGATCTTTCATAATATCCAGCCTCAAAGAAGGCCCCCAGTGATTCCCCACCTACCAGTATTCACACTCCTGTATAATTTTCTCTCACACAGAAGAGGGCTGACTTGTACAACCAACAGTATATAGCGGCAATGGCAATGTGTGACTTCAGAGGCTACATCATAAAAAACATTGTGGCTGTTGTCTTGATCTCTTGAAACATGTGCTCTTCAGGAAGGCAGATACAAGATTGTGAGGACACTCAAGACACTTCAAAGGGCTCCTAAGTGTCCGGAGATATGGGACAACTTGCCAAGAGGCAGTACCACCTTTCCAGCTATGTGAATGAGCAATGGATCGTCTGGCCCCATTAACAATCCTGTTTAAACCTTCAGAGATTGCAGTCCTTGCCAACCTCTTGACTATAACTCTATGGCAGACCCTGAGCCAGAACCGCCCAGCTAAATCACTCCTGATTCCAGACACACAGAAACTGTGTCATAATAAGCATTTCTTGCTGCTTCAGTCGCTTAGTTTTTGAGATTTGTTATGCAATAATAAGTAACTCACATATTTTCTGTTACAGCCACTAGGCTCTCCAAGGTGTATTAACATTCTCCTTTTTTCTCCTGATTTCAGGCTTATTTCCCCAAAACAATCACAAATCCCCTTGTCATCAGTTCCCTAAACTCATTGTCCAGGATATTAATCAAATGAGAGAAGGTACTTCAATGATCTGCTTCACTATGGTCTTCACCCAGCTGCCCCAGGAGTTTTCCATTTTGTCCCAAAGCATTTCCTCATCATATCCTCATGTTGAAAGCCTGAGATAAGGTTGACTAGTGGTGTGACTGTCACAGGCTCTAGATCTGCTAAGAAACATCTAATAAGATCTGAGCTACACCTGGTTGAAAAATTGGATCTACAGATGATGGGATCAGGGAACTCAATTATACTCTTGTTTATTGAATTCAGATTCCATGTTTCTCTCTTTCAATCCTTCTACCATTCTCCTGTCCTGTATGATTTAACATCCTTATTACTGAGAAATTAAAGCCATAGAAACTGATTAACTATAAATGTGCTCATCCTTTATAGAAATGATGTATGTATAAATGAGAACCCCTTATTTTTCCAAGAAAAGTAAACTGTAAAACCACAAGCCCGCCCTACCCCCACCAAAGACTAGTTCATTTATGCAACTCCCAGGACCAAAAGGAATAACAGGTGAAAATCCTGAACTCATCCCATGTCTGCCCTAGGGAAACCAATGATACCTGTCTAGAGGCAGGGAACAAGATGCCAGCCAGCCTATCAGGGGATTTCCTGCCATCCCAGCTTCATGGTCAGGAGCAAACATCATCAAGTTCTTTGCAGTGGGGACGAAGGAGAAGAGGGGCCATAAACACACTCCAGGAGACACTCTAGGATGCCACGGGAAAACAGATAGCACTCCCTCCAAGTCACAATCAAGAACCGCTGCCCTAACCAAGGGGGGCCCAGGAATTTAGGCAGGACCCAGCCTATCTAGGGTGGACCGACATAAATGCCATGACAAGTGAGCATCTGGAAATCTGAAAATAACCAGAACAGAGAAAGAGAATGGAACAGAGAAGGTCGCCATCATGTATCATCTATCTATGGTGGGCCTGGTACTCTGCTGAGTGATGGATACTTAGAATCTTATTTAAGTCTCCCAACTGCATAGAGTTAAGAGCATCTGCTTTGTCAGGCACCTAGCTTCAAACCCTCTCTCTGGTAGTATGATATTGAGAAAGCCATTTGACCTCTCTGAGCCTCAGTTTCCTTCCATGTAAAGCAGGGTAGTGGTTAGTAATACCAGAAGACAGACTTTACGAAATGAGTATCTTTAGTATCATCATGAGGGAGAAATGAAATAATTGCAAGTGCTTCTCAAACTGTCCAGAGCATACAAATGACTCAGAGAATTTGATTAGATGAATATTCTTGTTCATTCAATCAGAATGTCTAGGTAATTTGGGGTTTGGCCTGAGAGTCTACGTTTCTTGAAAGCATCCAGGAAATGCTAATGCTGCTGGCCTAAGGGCCACATTTTGGGTAGTGAGAATATAAAACACTCAAAACCTTCAGTGATTATTATTGGTATTAATATGTTAACATGATCCCCCTAGCAAGAGCAGCCCAGCTGGTAATTGGCAGAGCCAGGGTACAAATTCAGGGCTAACTCTCCTCCTCTTCCTCCCTTGGCTCAAAAGGAGCCGGATATGGTTGAAACAGAGATAAGCCATTTCTGTTCCATTTCTTCAGTTATCTCCCTGCCAAGTGACTTCGTGTGACATTTCAACCCTGATATCTCAAAGTCTCCAGAAAGTGCAGCAAAGACGTTACAGATTCACTGCATCCTCCATCATATTCTTTCATACTGAGGACTTTCTGGGTTGCCCAGAAAAACTTCTGTCAGCAAAGACACATTCAATCAAAAAAATGAAAATTGAGGCTTAATACAGCCTGAGGATGAAAGTGATTAACTAGGAGATGGGAGATTATCCCCCTGGGCCACATCTCAGGGACAAGCAGGGGCTGACTGTTCCATGTTCATTAGAATTAATTCACCACTGTCTTCCCTGGGAATCACAGGGAGGAGCTTCTCTTCTAAGATTCAACAGGCCCGGAGACATGGGTGTGGGGCTTAACTCGCATTGCCTCTCAATGGAGGGTTGGACCTGAACAAGAAGATGTTCAGCTCTAGAGAGGGTGTGGTAAGGTTGCCAAGATGAGTCTGGCATTATTATTTTACACTTACGGTACCTTTGAGGCAAGAGTGTTTTGCATTTTTTAATGAGTTTATCTTAAAAACACCAGCGTTCATGGGAAAAGAAAGCAGAGATCAATTCTGAAAGAGAGAAAGAAGTGAGCAATTCTCCCATCCAAAACCGTGATGTCAGACACTTTAGAAATTGTGCATATTGGAGCTGGGTGTTGCTGCAGACACATGGGCAGCTAGCTGTGAAGGTTTGAGACCAAGTGATGTACTTGCAAGCACAGCTAGTTCAAAACTGCACTAATAACGGTTCTGACTGATAACACGTGCTATTCTGTCCCAGGCACTGTGTGAAGTACTGTAAATGCATTGTCACAGTCATCTCTCCAATAATCTATGGAAGATGGCTCTGTCCTCCCTTTTTTACCAAGAATCGGAGTGATGTTACTTCCCTAAGTTTTCATAGGCAGAGGAAACTACAAACAAGTATATTTGTGCTACAAACAAATATACTTGTTGATGTGAATTGAATCATTTGGTAGAAACAAGAGATTCAGCCGCTCATGAGAGCACAGAATTTGAGCAAGAATACAAGACAAAAGAGTCTTGTTATTTGCCAACATCTAAGCACTATCACCCCCAGCCTTTTCTAGTTATTCAAACCACTGAACAGAATACATGTGAGCTTTACTTGTGGGCAGCATACTGGGAGTTCCACCCACTTCTTGATGTGTCTATCACTCCTTAGCAATGGGTCTCTCCTGCTTCCAGTTATGGCCAGTGACGATGTGATGGAATCCTCACAGGACATGGTATCACAAAGCCTGAGTTTGCATTCAGGTAATCAATGTGCCCAGGGAATTTTGGGAAAGTAACTAACTTTTCTGATGCGGTATCCTCTTCTGTAAAATGGGGCAAATGCTATTTACTTTAGAGGACTCATGACCTTCAGTGATTATTACTCGAGTTAGTATGTTATGTGATCTCCCTAGCAAGAGCAGCAGAGCTGGCAAGTGGCAGAACCAGGGTACAAATTCGGGACTAAATCTCCCCGTTTTCATCCATCCCTATTTCCCTCTCAAAAGCAGCCAGATATGCTTGGAACAGGGATAAGCAATGTCTTCATGGAGTCACATCTCCAGTTATCTACCAGCCCAGCGACTTCCTGTACGACATTTCAACCCTGACATCTCAAAGTCTCCAGAAAGCAATTTCAGCAGAGACATTATTGATTCACTGTATCCTCTATCACATTATCTCATAGTGTGGACTTTCTGGGTCACCCGGAAAACTTCTGTCAGCGAAGACAGATTCAATCAAACATGAAAACTGAGGTTGAATTCAGCCTGAGGATGAAAATGGGCAAACAAAATAATACTTTTGAAAATTACTTTCCCCGTGCTGTGCTAATATTAGGTGTGTTTTTAGAGGAAAATAACTCTTTATCCTTTCCCTAGAGAAATTCCCAGCCTCAAGCAGTGTTTAGTTTTTAGTTATTATTTTCTTTAAAAAAACTGCAAGTAATGCATGAATCATCAGAGCACTTGCTTTCTGCAGGGTCATTTTTCTTGTTTCTCCTCTTTCCACTGGCAATGAGGCCTTTTGAAGACAAACAGTTCCCTTTTGAGTTAGTTCACACTTTCATGCCCAACCGGAAGCCTTTTAGGAAGTAAAGAAACCTTCTTTTAGTACCTTGAGAAAGGCAAGCTGACATGAAGACATCTCAAAATCATAAGCAACTCGCTTCACACATTTTTTTTTTTTTTGAGACAGAGTTTCGCTCTTGTTACCCAGGCTGGAGTGTAATGGCGCCATCTCAGCTCATTGCAACCTCCGCCTCCTGGGTTCAAGCAGTTCTCCTGCCTCAGCCTCCTGAGTAGCTGGGATTACAGGCGCACACCACCATGCCCAGCTAATTTTTGTATTTTTAGCAGAGATGGGGTTTCACCATGTTGACCAGGAGGTCTCGATCTCTTGACCTCGTGATCTACCCACCTCGTCCTCCCAAAGTTCTGGGATTATAGGCGTGAGCCACTGTGCCTGGCTTCTTCACACTTTAATGTCTGACTTTTGATTACAGGCTCACCCTCAAAAATATCAGAAGCAAACAAAGCACATACTTCTGCACACATGAGCACAAGATATGCACCCTCAGTGTGATGACAAATTCGTGTCCTACCATTTTCTTCCTATTAAAGCAAGTTCTGTCACAAATAGCAGGAGGACAAATGTTACAAACAGAAGCCAAGGGGTTGGAGGGGACATTTACCTATGGTCATGGTACCAGAGCCTCATTGACAAAGCAAAAGCGAAGTTCAGAATGGACTGAAGTGTTATTGATATAAGACAAGGACTTTTAAACACTGGAACTTCCCCACTCTTCCATTGCTAATGTGATCTGGCCTCTGGGAGTACTGATCTCCACATTCTTAGGCAAAAGTCGTAAAAGAGTCTGGATAAAGAAAACGTAGCACATATACACTATGGAATACTACGCAGCCATAAAATGGATGAGTTCATGTCCTTTGCAGGGACATGGATGAAGCTGGAAACCATCATTCTCAACAAACTAACACAAGAACAGAAAATCAAACACCGCATGTTCTCACTCATAAGTGGGAGTTGAATAATGAGCACACATGGACACCAGGAGGGGAACATTACTTACCAGGGTCTGCAAAGAGGTAGGGGACTAGGGGAGGGTTAGCATTAGGAGAAATAGTCAATGTAGATGACAGGGTGATGGATGCGGCAAACCACCATCGCACGCGTAGACCTATGTAAAAAACCTGCACGTTCTACACATGTATCCCCAGAACTTAACGTATAATAAGAATAAATTTTAAAAACGCCATTTGTAGGTACATTTTCCGCGAAAATGGAAATGTTTATTTCCAGGGTGGATTCTCTGGAAACTTTCCAACATGCGTTTTGTTCCCGTAGAAGAAAATTAAGGAAGACGAACATAAAAGTTGCTTCTACACATGGTTTCTGTTTTCTCCCAAGTTGGTAATGAATTTCTTCCTCTTGTTTTATTTCTACTTCCACTCCTTCTTTTTCCTTTATATTTTATTTTACTGTTATTTTTGTGGATACCTAGTAGATATATGTATTATGGGGTACATGAGACGTTTTGATACAGGCATGCAATGTGACATACTCTCCTTATTCTTGACTCTTTTTTTTCTACCCTTTTCCATTCTTATCTTTTAGAGGCAAAAAATGGTGAAATAATTTAAGAAAGAAAAACAAATAATTTAAGAAAAGGAAGTCTACTATTTTGAAAAACACCAGAGAAAGAGAGTTTTGAATCTTAAATTTTTATCATAGGAACTTCTTTGAAGAGTATATCCAACTTCTCATCTTCCTCTTCCGCCATTAATTTTGATTTGAAGTTATTTTTAACCTATCATTCATTTTCTTCCCAAGGAATTGCTATCGAATATATGAATCTTAATCCTATATATATAGTATGTTCCTATCATGGAGGAAATAGCCTCTAGCTAGCTCCAGAACTTCCCATGGCAGGATGTCCAAAAGGAAATGTGCACTTGACGAGTCTCAAATTTTATTATTGTTCAGAAGAGGTCTCAGTTGCCCAGTCTGTGTGGTTTACTCCCACATTGGAAAACAAGGATCAGCCCCAGACTTTAGAGTCTGAGGAGATACGTAGGCATTCCTGAGAGAAAAGGGAAGTGAAGACTTAACTGAGGAGATTTAGTAAATAAAGAATTAATTCTTCCTTCCAAGTTATTACATGGAGAGACTTTCTTCTACCCTTCAAGCTCCTCCCCTGATCTTACCCAATTATGGGACTGGCGCTTTGAGAGGGAGAAGAATGGCTCTTATATTATCTCCAAAATTAACATTTTCTACATGGAATTGTGAATGCTGGTTAATGACAAGGAAGTTCCTAGATTGTAGGAGCACACAAAGGCAGCACTCAAAGTACAGGCAACAGAATGGATTTGCCAATTGTTTAGGTTATCCGTCCAGCATTGCTTTTAAATTTTAAACCTAATAATACCTATCATTGCTGCATGTGGCCAAGAGGTTAGCACCTCACATTCTGCCTTATTTTGTATTTCCCGGCAAACAGAACCTGAGTGAGGAATTTAGGAGGCTGTGACTGTGTGCAGGAGTGAAGGAACAGAGTGAGACAGGAAAGAGGAAAGGCCAGTAGAGGGCACATTTTCAAAGTTGCTGCAGAAAGCAAGGGACACAGATGAAGCTGGAAACCATCATTCTCAGCAAACTAACACACGAACAGAAAACCAAACACCGCATGTTCTCACTCATTAGTGGTAGTGGAACTATGAGAACACATGGACACAGGGAGGGGAACATCACACACCGGGGCCTGTCGGCAGTGGGGAGGAGAATTAGGGAGGGATAGGGGAAGGATAGCATTAGGAGAAATACCTAATATATATGACAGCGTGATGGATGCAGCAAACCACCATGGCACGTATATACCTATGTAACAAACCTGCACGTTCTGCACATGTACCCTAGAACTTAAGGTATAATAATTCTAAAAAAAGAAGCTCAAAGAGGCTCTCAGTGCATGAGAAGGAAAATGCAGAATTCATCAATCCAAGTGTTGGGTAGTTGCGCTATTCGGCATAGCCAGAGCTGAGACCAGAGATGGACCTCAAGGATGGGAAGAACAGCAACGAAAGGGTCTGCTGCACATTGATACGTATCATAACACCCTTTGCTCCTTCCACCTCATGACTTCAGTGCAATCTCTACGGAGAGTGATTTAGCACTACCTTTCAAAACTAAAAATACACTTGATCAAGAAGCTCAAAGTATAGAGATTTGCCTAATGAATATCCTCGCACGTATGGGAAACTCTACATGGACAATGATATTTATTGATGTGTGACCCCTGAGGGCAAACAACTGGAAAAACACTGTTAATAAATATAGCACAGATAAAATAAATAATGATGTATTCATGGGACAATGGAATTTGGGTGACAATTAGCTGTACTTAACAACATGCATGAAAGTGTCACGAACAAATCAGAATGCACACAACCGAAAAGAAGTCTGCTGTAGAACATCCATCATGGCCATTACAGTGACTGACAGCCATGAGTGGCTAACCACGTGGCAGTTATAAACAGTGAGACCTCTCCGAATGCACACTGCTGATCCTACTTCCTACAGGTTTATTATAGATCATTGTTCCGTCTAGAAGTTCAAGCTGAAAGTTCAAGCACCATGCCCTTAATTCCCGCTAAAATCCTCTGCCCCAAGAATAAGGCAGCATTCCTATAGCACTGGATATCATGCTGATTTAAAGGATGTGCAGGATAGACTCAACACATTAGGTTTATTATGCAGTTAGAAAAGTTTGGTTTTTTTTTTCCTGTTCCAAACTCCATTTTATTCTAGGTAGTTCAGCAGCTGATTGAATTCTAAAGCCAGAATTCTGCATATGAATGGCCAGACCGCACAGAGTTAAACTAATACCACAGCAGGATTGCTTCATTAAGCAAATGGATAAATCACACTCAGCAAGGTTTTGTCTTCCTCCTAATGACTTTCTTAGAGCTTTAATATTCAAAGGAATATCACACACCAGCCAGAAGAAAAAGCTTCCAGAACCTGGAATCCTCCCCCATTAGAACCAAGAGCCTGGAAATCTCTGTCCAGATCCATCTGAAACAAACATCCCCATCTGGCCTCCTAGATTCTCTGCCTCTGAAGACAGAAAACTCACGGCTTTCATTCAAGGTGAAAAAGCCCTTCCAGACATGGGGTGGCCTCTGCTCTCCCAGATAACTGATTGACGCTGCAGGTCTCTCCTGCACCCACTCATGCAGCTCTCTTTTGGCCTCAGCATGTGATCAGCTTGGCAGGATGTCAACACAATGGGGTGCACCCAAAGCAATCACCATAATTTAGACTGTCAAAGAAACAAAACACAGGACCCTACCTAGCATCCTGTGCGAAATTCTGCATTTTTTCCCAGTGGAGAGAAGTCTCTACAGATAGAAAAAAAACCTCCCCTAACTGGGTTTATTCCAGAAATGAGGAGGATTCAGCATAGTGTAGGGGTGAACCTCTGTTTATTGAAAGAATCCTACTTCATGGCCAAATACAGTGGCTTACGCCTGTAATCCCAGTACTTTGGGAGGCTGAGGCAGGTGGATCATCTGAGGTCAGGAATTCGAAATGAGCCTGGCCAACATGGAGAAACCCCATCTGTACTCAATGTATAAAAATTATCTGGGCTTGGCGGCAGGCACCTGTAATCCCAGCTACTCAGGAGGCTGAGGAAGGAGAATCCCTTGAGTCCAGAAGGTGGAGGTTGCAGTGAGCCAAGATTGTGCCTCTGGACTCCAGCCTGAGCAACAGAGTGAGACTCTATCTGAAAAATACAGACATACATCCTTTTTCAACTGGATGTTTTATGGACTGTGAACAACCCCATAAAGTTAATGTATTTGCCCCTGTCTTTTTCCAAACTAGCGTTTGGATCCGTGGTAGCTTAAAACCAAGCATATGATGAGAAGACTCATCTATCACAGTGGCAAAAACTAAGGAAAACTTTCAAAGAATTGGGCACCATTCAGCTCTTTTGTCAGGGGTTGAATTTGATGATAATAACTTGTTGCTGTCTTAGTCTCTAGTGATTGTGCAGATCAGAGGGTTATGGGGAGTCCTGGGGCTCCCAAGGAAGGTGAAGGAGTTTATGGGGAAATGAAAATTTAGTGACTGGAGCAGACAGGAGGGGTACATGTTTTGGATATACATGTATATCCAAAGCTTTTATCCTAGAATAGCATATCCAACAAAAATATTTTCAAACATGAAGGAGAAATAAAGACTTTCCCAGACAAACAAAAACTGAGAGATTTTGTCAATACGAGATCTGTCCTACAAGAAATGCTAAAGAGAGGTCTTCAATCTGAAAGAAAGAATGTTAACGAGCAACAATAAATTACCTGAAGATACAAAACTCACTAGTAATAATAGGTAGACAGGAAAACAGAACATTGTAACACTGTAACTGTGGTGTATAAGCTACACATATCTTGAGTAGAAAGACTAAAACATGAACTATCTAAAATAATAACTATGATTTTTCAAGCAACAGTATAATAAGATAAAAATAGAAACAACAGAAAGCTAAAAAGCAGGGTAAAAACTTACAGTTAGGAGTTTTTATTAGTTTTCTATTTGCTTGTTTGTTTTTGCATCAATGTTAAGTAGGCATTTGTTTAAAATGATGGGCTGTGTGTGGTGGCCCCCTCCTAAAATACCAGCAGTTTGGGAGACCAATGCAGGAGCATCACTTGAGCCCAGAAGTTTGAGTCCTGCCTGGGAAACATAAGGAGACTCTGTCTCTACAAAAACTGTATAAATAAGCCAGGCATAGTGGTGCATGCATGTGGCCCCAGCTACACGGGAGGCTGAGGCAGGAGGATCACTTGAACCCTGGAGATCAAGGTTGCAGTGAACCATGTTCATACCACTGCACTTCTGAATGACAAAGTGAGACTCTTTCTCTTTTTTAAATAAAAAGTAAAAATAAAGTGAAAGAATGTGTTATTAGATATTATTTGCAAGTCCCATGGTAACCTCCAATAAAAAACATACAACAGATACACAAAAAATAAGAAGGAAAAATTAAAACATACCACCGAGAAAATGATCTTCACTAAAAGGAAAACAGGAGGGAAAGAAAGAAAGAAGACAACAAAATAAGCAGAAAACAAATAACAAAATGACAAGAGTAAGTTCGTACTTATCAGTAATAACAATGAATGGAAATGCACTAAACTCTCTAATCAGAAGACATAAAGTAATTAAATGTATTAAAAAACAAGACGCAATGATCTGTTGCCTACAAAAAACATACTTTATAAAGATACACAAAGACTGAAAATAAAGAGTTTAAAAGAAACATTTCATGTAAATAAAATGTACCTATACTTGTATCCGACAAAATATTTTAAGACAAAAACTTTTTAGGTTGGTGCAAAAGTAATTGTGGTTTCGCCATTACGTTTAATGTATGAAGAGACAAAAAAGGTCATTATATAATGATAAAAGGGGTCAATTAGGCAAGAGGACATAATAATTGTAAATATATATGCATCTAACAATGGACCACCCAGATATATGGAGCAAATATTATTAAAGCTAAGGAGAGAAATAGACCCCAATACAATAGTAACTGGAGACTTCACACCCTCCTTTTAGCATTGGACAGATCATCCAGAGAGAAAATGGACAGAAAATCAACAAAGACACATTGCATTTAAGACCAAATGGAACTAATAGATATTTAAGAAATATTTTATCCAATGGCTACAGAATACACATTCTTCTCCTCAGCACATCAATCGTTCTCAAAGATAGAAGATATATTAGGCCACAAAGCAAGTCTTTAAAATTGAAAAAAAATAATAAAAAAACCTGAAATTATATCAAGTATCTTCTCTGACCACAAGAAAATAAAACTAGAAATCAATAACCAGAGAATTTTGGAAACTATGCTAACACAGGAAAATTAAACAGTATACACCTGAATGAACAGTAGATCAATGAATAAATTAAAAATAAAATTAACACATTTCTTGAAACGAATGATAATAAAAACACTACATACCAAAACCTATGAGATACAGTGAAAGCAGTAGTAAGAGGAAAGTTTATAGGAATTAGTGCCTATATCAATAAAGTAGAAAAACTTCAAATAAATCACCTAATAATGCACCTTAAGGGACTAGAAAAGCAAGAGCAAACTTGGTAAAAAGCAAAAATTAAAGATCAGAGCAAAATTGGAACAAGCAAAAGAAAACATTACAAAAGAACAATAAAATCAAAAGCTGTTTCTTTTAAATAAAAAATGGACAAACCTTTAGCCCAACTAAAATGAGAGATAACCCACATAAATAAAATCATGAGATGAAAAAGGAGACAGTACAATCAATACTACAGATATTCAAAGGATTATTAGAGACTACTACGAGCAACTGTTTGCTAATAAGTTGGAAAACTTTGAAGAAATAAATTTCTAGACACATAGAACCTACTAAGTTTGAACCATGGAGAAATTTAAAACCCAATAGACCAATAACAAGTTATGAGATTAACACCATAATAAGTCTCCCAGCAAAGAAAAGCTTGGGAACCAATGGCTTCACTGCTGAATTTAACCAAACATTTGAGGAAGAACTAATACAAAACCTACTCAAACTAAAAAGAGAATTAGTGAAAACTTTCAAAGCTAAGGAGAGAAATAGACCCCAATACAATATAATTGGAGACTTCACACCCTCCTTTCAGCATTAGACAGAACATCCAGACATAAAACAGACAGAAAATCAGCAAAGACACATTGAATTTTATGAGGCCACTATTACTCTAACAGCAAGACCAGACAAAGACACATAAAATGAAATTACATGCCAATAACCCCGCTGAATAGTGAGGCAAAAAATCCTCAACAAAATACCAGCAAACTGAATTTGACAATTAAAATGATCATTCTTTTGACGTTAAAAAGATTATTCATCATGATGAAAAGGGATTTATCCCAGAGATGCAAGGATGGTTCAATATATGCAAATCAACGAATGTGATACATTATATCAATAGAATGAGGGATAAAAACTATATAATCATTTCTATTGATGCGGAAAAATTATTTGATAAAATTCAACATCCCTTTAGGATTAAAAAAACCCTTAAAATGTAGGTATAGAGGAAATATACATCAACATAATAAAAGCCATATATGACTAAATGCCTTTCTTCTAAAATCTATAACCAGACAAGGATGCCTGCTTTCACCACTGTTATTCAACATACTACTGGAAGTTCTAACTACAGCAATCAGACAAGAGAAACAAAGGGCATTCAAGTTGGAAAACAAGAAGCCAAGTTATCCTTGTTTGAGAAATAAAGACAAAAACACATGATCATCTCACTAGATGAAGAAGAGGCTTTCAGTAAAATTCAACATCGTTTTATTTTACAAACTCTCAAGAAACTAAGTGGTGAAGGAACATACCTTAAAATAATAAAACCCATCTATAACAAACCCAAACACTATACCGAATGGGCAAAAGCTGGAAGCATTCCCCTTGAAAACCAGTAAAAGATAAGAATGTCCTCTTTCACCATTTCTATTCACCATTATGGTGGAAGTCCTGGCCAGAGCAATCAGGCAAAAGAAAGAAATAAAGGACATCCAAACAAAAAGGCAGGAAGTCAAACTAAACCAAATAGCACATGTTCTCATTTATCAGTAGGAGTTAAGTGATGAGGACACATGGACAGAAAGAGGGGAACACCAGACACTAAGGCCTACCTGAGGGTGGAGGGTGGGAGGAGGGACAGAATCATAAAGAATAACTATTGGTTTAGTACTTGAGTCATACAATAATCTTTACAATAAACTCCCATAACACAAGTTTACCTATATAACAAGCTTGCACATGTACCCCTGAACCTAAAATAAAAGTTTTAAAAGGAGAGAGAGATTCACTCCTTGAGAGAGATTTTTTTGGGCTCCAAAGCAAAGTGAAAGCAATCCTAAGAAAAGGTAACACCTTTTTTAAAAAGAATTAAAAAGATAATTTTTTTAAACCCTAAATATCCTTGTTTGCAGATGGTATAATCTTACATTTGGAAAAACCTAAAACTGCCACCAAAAACCTATTAGAACTGACAAATTCGGCTGGGCACAGTGGCTCACACCTATAATCCCAGTGCTTTGGGAGGCCAAGGCGGGCAGATCATGAGGTCAGGAGATCGAGACCATCCTGGCCAACATGGTGAAGCCTCATCTCTACTAAAAAATACAAAAATTAGCTGGGCATGGTGGCGTATGCCTGTAGTCCCAGCTACTCGGGAGGCTGAGGCAGGAGCATTATTTGGACCCAGGAGGCAGAGGTTGCAGTGAGCCAATATTGCGCCACTGCACTCCAGCCTGGTGACAGAGCAAGATTCCATCTCTAAATAAAAAAAAAAGAACTGACAAATTTGGTAAAGTTTCAAGATATAAAAGCAACACAAAAATATGTTGCATTACTATATGCCAACAGCAAACAATCTGAAAAATAAATCAAGAAAGTAATCTAATTTACAAGAGCTACAAATAAAATAAATTATTTATGTATAAATTTAGCCAAAGAAGGAAGATCTCTACAATAAAAACTGTAAAACATTTATGAAAGAGATTGAAGAGGACACCAAAGAATGACAAGATATTCCATGTTCATGAATTAGAAGAATCAGTATTATTAACATGTGTATACAACACAAGGCAATCTACAGATTCAACTCAATCCCTATCAAAATACCGATAACAATTTCTTCACAGAAATGAAATAATGATCCAAAAATTTATATGGAACCACAAAAGACCCAGAAGAGCTAAAGTGATTTCAATCAAGAAGTACAATACTGGAAAAATTACATTTATACTAGAGTGCTATAGCAACCAAAACAACTTGATACTGGCATACACACACACACACACACACACACACACACACACACACACACACACAATCAATGGAAGACAGAATCCAGAAATAAATCCATACATCTACAGTGAACTCATCTTCAACAAACGTGCCAAGAACATGTATTAGGGAAAGGAAAATCTCTTCAAAAATCGTGCTGTGAAATCTGGGTATTCATATGCAGAATAATGAAACTGGACCCTATCTCTTGAATATAAAAAATCAAATCAAAATTGATTAAATCTAAGACCTCAAACTATGAAGCACAAGAAAACTTGGGGAAATCTCTCCAGGACATTGGAATGAACAAAGATTTCCTGATTAATATCCTACAAGCACAGGCAACCAAAGCAAAAATGGGCTGATGGGATCACATCAAGTTAAAAAAGATGCTGCATGGCAAAGAAAAGAATCAACAAAGTCAAAACACAACCCACAGAATGGGAGAATGTACTTGCAAACTATCCATCTGACAAAGGATTAATAAGCAGAATATATAAGGAGCTCAAACACTTTAAGAGAAAAAAATCTAATAATCCAATTTAAAAATGGACAAAAGATCTGAAGAGACATTTCTCAAAAGAAGACATACAATTGGCAAGCTGCTTTGTGAAAAGATGTGCAACACTATTGATCATTAGAGAAATGCAAATCCCAATTATAATGAGATATCATTTCACCTCAGTTAAAATGGCTTTTTCCAAAAGACAGGAAATAATCAATGCTGGTGAGAATGAGAAGAAAAGAGAGCCCATGTACATTGTTGGTGGAAATGTAAACTAGTGCAACCACTATAGAAAACAGTTTTAGAGGTTCCCAGAAAAAACTAAAAATAGAACTATCAAATGATCCAGCTATCCATTGCTGGGTATATACTCAAAAGAAAGGAAATTAGTATATCAAAGACACATCTGCACTCCCATGATTATTGCAGCAACTATTCACAATAGCCAAGATTGGGAAGCCACCTAAGTGTCCATCGACAGATGAATGAATAAAGAAAATGTGGAATATATACACAATGGGGTACTATTCAGCCATAAAAAATGAGATCCTGTCATGTGCAACAGCATGGATGGAAATGGAGGTGATTATGTTAAGTGAAGTAAGACAAGCATTGAAAGACAAGCTTTGCATGTTCTCACTGATTTGTGGGAGCTAAAAATTAGAACAATTGAACTCATGGAGATAGCGAGTAAAAGGATAGTTACCAGAGGCTGGGAAGGGTAGTAGTTGCGTAGGGGAATTGGGGATGGTTAATGGGTACAAAAACATGGTCCGATACAATGAATAAGATCCAGTATTTGCTAGCACAAGAGGGTGACTACAGTCAACACTAATATATTGTACATTTAAAAATAACTAAAGTAGTATAATAGGATGGTTTGTAACACAAAGAAAGGATAAATGCTTGAGGTGATGGATACCCCATTTACCCTTATGTGATGATTATACATTGCATGCCTTATAAAAATATCTCATGCACCTCACAAATACATATACCTACTATGTACCCACAAAATAAAAATCAATAAAAATACAAATAAATTTTTAAAATCCCACATATACATTGAAATAAGTATATCAAAGAGCCACAGGAAGTAACTGAAAGACGTCCCAGTGGCCAAATGGAAAAATTTCAGCAACAGAATTAAGTAGTATTATATGAAAACCAAAAATAAACACATATAATATCCATAAGTCCATAAATACATAATTGATGTATCTATAAATGCATAATTGAATGAATTAATTAAATGGGGGAAAAAGGCAAATCTTCCATGCAGAAAAATTCTAAATAATTCATGTAGACAATCTTTCCTCAGGGAGGAGAACATAACTCCTCACGTTTTAAGTATGGTTTGTATACAGTGTCTTTCTTCCAAACAGAACAGCATGGAGAGGAGGAAAACAGTAACTTTACCATGGAAAAACCTGGCAGACGCTACCTCAGCCTAGTCATCAAGGTCAGCATCAACAGTCATAAATCATGCTGATGGTATGTACCATTTAGATGATCAGGTGAAAATGTCACTTTGCCTCTGTGACCTTCCTCCAAAAAAACCGTAAGGCCAGTTCAATCCTGAGGGAAACCATCAAATAAATTTCAATAAAAAGGCATCGTATGAAACACCTGACCGATACTCCTGAAAACTCTCAAGGTCAGCAAAAGCAAGAAGAGCCTGAAAAACTGTCATTGCCAAGAGGAGTCTAGAAAGACAATAATGACTAAATGCAATGTGGAATCCTGAATGGGATCCTGCTGGAGAAAAAGGACTTTGGGTAAAAATTGCAATAAATCTGAATAAACTATAAATTTTTGTTAATAGTAATGTACCAACATCAGTTTATTAATTGTAACAAATGTGCCATACTAATAGGAAATGTTAATAATAGGAGAAACTCGGGTGTGTGTGTGTGTGTAGTTTAAAGATATATGTAACAATAATACTATAAAAGAAACTAAAATTAAACAAAATAATAATGATTACCTAAGGGGACTGGAGGAGGTTGCTATCACTTAGGTATTTTCTGGGGTGCCTATAATGTTGTATTTTCTGACCTGAATGAGTAATAAGTTAGTGTTAACACAGGCATTTGGTTTAGTAATAGTTATTAAGCATTATTACTATATATTAACCGTATATGTCTATTTAATATAGTTTTATCACTATAAAAAGGTAAAAAGTTAAAAGAGTGGAATGAAATACACTGAAAAAATAAAGGAGATTGTCTCTGAGATTTATGACATTTTATTTTTTTTCCTATTTTTAAAATTTTTCTACAATAACTATAAATGTTATTTATAATCTGATAAGAATAAGTTCTGCTTATTAAAGAAGGAAAGAAAAGCAGACTCTCAATGAATATTTTCTGAGGAATAGCCTTGTTCCTTGCAATTACAGCTTTATCTTGTGCTAAAAACTGACTAGAAATTTACTAGTTAGGGTCATTTAATTTGCATACCAAATGGAAATGTAAGGTAGAGCATAATGCCTGAAGAATCTAGAAATGCTGTATTATAGTTTTCCACACGTCATTCTAATGCTTTAAAAACGTTTTTATAATTCCCAGTTTGGAAATAAGCTAACAAACAACAAAAATGCAATGACTTGGAGAAGACAGAACGATCCACAGGAAAGATAACAAAAAGTTGCTTATCATTTAGTAGCCTCCATTTGGAAGCTATTAAGCATCTGGCCTTGCACTTTTGTGATGTCAAATACTAGAGGAGACATTATATGTGAAATAGACAAAACCCTCAGCCTGATTTTGTGCAGGCATTTCAAAGGAGCCACTCCATGAGATGTTTACTCTTAGAGAAATCTAATATTGCAGAACTATTTTTTTTTTGATCATGTGTGACTTTTTATAAGTCATATAGGCCTCCCTGGGCCTCACTGTATTCATCAATAAAATGAGCCTTTGGAATAAATGACCTCTAAGGACCCTCCTCACATTAAAATCCTATGTCAGAAGACTATGCCAACATATGGGAGGGTAAATCTTATGAGAAAATCAATGGTGAAGATAATAGCATTGAACATTCCACAGCATTTTTTATCTATAAAAGTGCTTTTCAATTTATATTCATTTTATCCTCGACAGCTGCTATTTTCAGTACAAATAGAAGTATCTTTATACATGTCATGGAAATGAGAAAACTGAGATGATGTGGATATTGACATGGAGCAATAGTAAATGCAAAATTTTAATGTATTCTGAAAACTCAGGGCCTGGCTTGATGTAGCTGCAGCATTCTGGGTCTTGAGCATTCTGATTCTCAAGGCTCTGTCTTTACTTTTTCCATCTACAAAATAAGCAAGAAATATCATCCCCTTATAGTCACTTCTAACCAGGCTACCATAAAAGGTTAACTGGTAAAATGTAAACTATTTTCTCTGGAATTCTGACACAGTAGTCGTCAACTTTGTTCATAATAGTAATTTTGTTAGAAAAAAAAAAAGAAAAAAAGAAAGTAACCGTGAAGTAACGAGACTAGTTTTTGTGGCTCCAAAACATCTCCAGATTCTAGGACAGATCAAAATACAGTAATTATATACCACATTCTGCACTGTATTATTCTATTAGCTGTTAGTCTGAATACACCTCCAATCCCCAGTTTCATTATATAGACCCAAATCCAAGCTCCACAACTAATTACCTCTTGTCCTTGGGAAATTTTTCAAATTTTCTATGCCTCATTTTTCTCAGTTTTGAGGACCAAAATGAGTACACACACACATATACACACCACATACCACAGTTCCTACTACATACAGTAGGCCCTATATGTGTCTGCTCTTATTATAATTTGCCTAGAGGAAAGAACAATGTAAATAGATGTTTCTAAATTAGTGCTTGATTAATAAAGGAACTGATTTCATTAAGTAACTCAATCTAATTTATAACAGAGGCTAATAACTCATAGACTAAAAATCTACAAATAATCAACTTTCTGGGAAAATGAATTGACTTAATTAGCAAAACTAACTAATTTGCTTGGTAATGGTCTATAAATATATGAACAAGTTTCTTCTTTCCTTGCCTAATTTTTATTTTCTGAACACCCCTATCTGAGACCCACCTCCATCTGTATTGATGCCATGTGAGCCCTGTGAGTTAGGCACCTGTTGCAAGGTAAGCTGACCAGAGTGCTGGCAGAGTAATCTTGGAACTAGAACCAAGAAAAAAAGTCACTCCCAAGTTGTTTTCTGTAGGATGAAAAGCTCAGACTGTTGCCGTGCAGAAGCTGTGGAGTTTCATTAGGTCTCATTTGTCTATTTTGGCTTTTGTTGCCAATGCTTTTGGTGTTTTGTTCATGAAGTCCTTGCCTACTCCTATGTCCTGGATAGTTTTGCCTAGATTTCCTTCTAGGGTTTTTATCGTGCCAGGTCTTATGTTTAAGTCTTTAATCCAACTGGAGTTAATTTTAGTGTAAGGTGTCAGGAAGGGGTCCAGTTTCTGCTTTCTGCACGGCAAAAGAAACAGTCACTAGAGTGGATCGGCAACCAACAGAATGGGAAAAAATTTTTTGCAGTTTACCCATCTGACAAAGGGCTGATATCCAGAATTTACAAAGAACTCAAACAGATTTACAAGAAAAAAACAAACAAGCCCATTCAAAAATGGGCAAAGGATATGAACCGACACTTTACAAAAGAAGACATATATGAGGCCAACAATCATATGAAAAAATGCTCATCATCACTGGTCATCAGAGAGATGCAAATAAAAACCACATTGAGATACCATCTCACGCCAGTTAGAATGGTGATCATTAAAACATCTGCAGACAACAGATGCTGGAGAGGATGTGGAGAAAAAGAATCACTTTTACACTGTTGGTGGGAGTGTAAATTAGTCCAACCATTGTGGAAGACAGTGTGGCGATACCTCAAGGCCTTAGAAATAGAAATTCCATTTGACCCAGCAATCCCATTACTGGGTATATATCCAAAAGACTATAAATCGTTCTACTATAAGGACACATGTACATGAATGTTTATTGCAGCACTGTTTACAATAGCAAAGACCTGGAATCAACCCAGATGCCCATCGATGATAGACTGGACTCGGAAAATGTGGCACATATACACCATGGAATATTATGCAGCAATCAGAAATGATGAGCTCGTGTCGTTTGTAGGGACATGGATGAATCTGGAGAACATCATCCTCAGCAAACTGACACAAGAACAGAAAATGAAACACAGCATATTCTCACTCATAGGCGGGTGATGAAAAATGAGAACACATGGACACAGGGAGGGGAGTACTGAACACTGGGGTCTACTAAGGGGAAAAGGGGAGGGCCAGTGGGAGGGGGAGGTGGGGAGGGATAGCCTGGGGAGAAATGCCAAATGTGGGTGAAGGGGAGAAAGCAAACAAAACACACTGCCATGTGTGTACCTATGCAACTGTATTGCATGCTCTGCACATGTACCCCAAAACCTAAAATGCAATAAAAAAATAAGAAAAAAAAATCATAAAAAAAAAAAAAAGAAAAGCTCAGACTGTATTTTTGTCTTCTGTGACGTCGACTAGATAGAGGAAACGTTTATACACAAAGAAGGAGAAGAAAGATGTCACTATGCAGACAGAATCAGAGACTAAAGGAATAGAAAGTCAAATCTGAGATCTTCTGAGTTCCCATTCCCGAGAGGCCTGAGAATTGATCATATGTGTCCTTGGGTTCTGTGAGACACCATAGTATCTGTAAAATAAATCTCCCTTTTCTTAATTTGTGTTATTTTCTCCCTTTTGAACCTAAATGATTCTAAATAATAGTTTGTCTACCCAAGCCAACTACTCCAAAGGTCATATTCATTAAGTAATGAATGAGGCCACACTCACAACTCTCTAATGGACTTAGGTTTTAAAATGGCAAGTAAAAAGTACAGACGTAAAAGTATTCATCTGACATATAGTAACCAGGAGTGTTAAGTTCTCAAAAACAAAAACAAAGATTTGTGAAATTGCAGGAGATCAAAGTCTGAATCTTATGTCAGAATTACATTAGTACAAACAGAAATTAATAAAAAAGATAGTTATAGCCCAGGTATAAGAGGGCTCATTCCCCTGTTCAGCTCTGAGATTGTGGACTCGGGAGTTAAAAATAAAAAATAAAAATCTCAGTTTTCAATAAGTTCTGCAAATTCAAGTCCTTCCTGTAATAAACAAGTCCAGATTGTAATAAACGACCTTGATCTAAGACAGAGTGGAGGCAGGAGCCCTAAGACAAGGAGGAAAAAAGATGAACAAAAAAGACAAAGCTCCTTTTTAGATCTGCTACAGAATTCTTAAGCCACATTTCCACTATCTCGACAAAGCAATCGGAAGGCAAGCCTCCAGGGTTAGACAGTGATAGACGAGGAAGATCCATTGAGCCAGTCTTGGAACTGCTCTCAAAAATGGCAGTGTGTCATCCATGTATGTGCTCAAGGTGGGGCTATTTTCTTCATCATCTAGAGCAGGGTTAGATATCCTAATGGGTGCTTCCTGGAACCAGCAAATCATAATCTAAGTTTAATGGTTTCCTCCCTATCTCCAAGGAGAATTTACCAAAAATAATCAGGAAGTCTAGCCAGGCAGGTCATGGTTATCATTAATATTAGGCCTGGTTAATATGGCTTCCAATTCCAACTTTCTTTTCTTTTCTTTTCTTTTTTTTTTTTTTTGAGACGGAGTTTCACTGTTGTTACCCAGGCTGGAGTGCAATGGTGCGATCTCGGCTCACCCAACCTCCGCCTCCCGGGTTCAGGCAATTCTCCAGCCTCAGCCTCCCGAGTAGCTGGGATAACAGGCACGTGCCACCACGTCCAGCTAATTTTTTGTATTTTTAGTAGAGACGGGGTTTCACCATTTTGACCAGGATGGTCTCGATCTCTTGACCTCGTGATCCACCCTCCTCAGCCTCCCAAAGTGCTGGGATGACAGGGGTGAGCCACCGCCCCGGCTCCAATTCCAACTTTCAAAGGGAAAACAGGGTAGGTCATCTGCTCTGGCTGATATGTGCTCTCTCTCTCTGCCCTGACTGATTGAAGACATGAACCTGAAGTCAGCCTGCAGAGGTAAACTCTCGAGAAAATGCAAGAGTGTTGAAGCTGTAGCCTCATCAAGGCCTCCTAAATCAGGAGGACTGACAGCCAGTCCCCTGGCATGTGAATGAGTGTTTAGGCAATATTTACCTTCCAGCTTCCATTATAATAAACATCCTTTGCTCATTTATCTGCCTGTGTTGGGTCACTGCCTTCACCAGTCTGACTTTAATTGATTTATTTTAATTGGCCTCCGTAGGGTGTAAAAGTGCAAAATTTGCCACAGAGTCATTAGAGGGAGTGAGGCTGTCCAAACAAAGTATCCACATGGAGATGGGGAGCGAGAGCCAGAGAGGGTGAGATGTTTGTAGTGGGAGCGTTCCTTTCATTTAAAGAGCTCCCAGAAAACACACTTGCTTTTCTCAGTAAGTTAGAAAAAAAAAAAAATCTTATTACCATGTGACCTTCTTGGCATAACTAGGGAAGTGGGTAGAATAGAGGGTGCTTTGTAAACTAAGATGCATGTAAATAGGAGGCTATGGATGCTTTTTGCATTAATTATATAAGAGTTCTCTTGTTACGCTGATCAATTCTGGCTTAAAAGATAGGTTCCTTCAGAGAAGAGACTGGGAAATGACTGTATGAGCATTTCAGTTTTATCACTATAATCCTGGGCTGGCATTCTTGGGTCCCTTGATTCTAAAATCAAGTCTGAAGGCCCAGCTTTACCACTGACTACTTGTGTGACCTTGAACAGGTCACTGAATCTCTCTAAGCTTTACTCTTCTCATAAAACAAAAACAAGAGAGGACTGATGCCTGCGTGACCTAGCAGAAAGACATGACTTCATGCTCAACCATTCAATCTTCCAACGTGCAATCCTAACTCAACGAGCAATAAATCTGTTTCAATAAAATTCTGCTGTGTAAAGAAGAAATGATTGATTCTGTCTAGAGGAGCTAGGATGAGCTTCTCAAGGAAAGCAAACTGGAACGTGGAAGACTCATCAAGTTAACCATGAGAAGGGGTGAATGTGAGAAAAGACAAGAAATCACAAGAGCCAAGTGGGTTCAGAGTAGACCAGACTCTGTTGGAAGACCCTCCCACTAAGGGAACCGTGAAAGCAGAGACTGGAGGGAGGTGGGGCCCAGAGCTTCTACATTTGGAATCAAATGAGAAACTGCATTGGGAAGCACTTTCTGAATTGCAATGTGCATGTGAACGTCTGCTATTCTCATCACTGCTTCTTCCCTTCATTCCCTAATCTTCTTAAGTGCTGCTGAGAATGCCAAATTCCCCCATGATGGTTTCACAGACAGATGCTTTGAAGCCTCCAGACCTGAGCTTGAACCTGGGCTCCAAACACTTGCCATGTGACACATTACAGAACCTCAATTCCTCACCTTGAAGCTAGGAAGAATAATACCTACTCTGCTAAGATGTTACGGATGTTAGTGATAAATCATATAAAATGCCTGGCACATTCCAAGTGGTCAAAAAATGGTACCTATTACTAGAGTGATTCGGCAACCAACAGAATGGGAAAAAATTTTTGCAGTTTACCCATCTGACAAAGGGCTGATATCCAGAATTTACAAAGAACTCAAACAGATTTACAGGAAAAAAACAAACAAGCCCATTCAAAAGTGGGCAAAGGATATGAACAGACACTTTACAAAAGAAGACATATATGAGGCCAACAATCATATGAAAAAATGCTCATCGTCACTGGTCATCAGACAGATGCAAATAAAAACCACATTGAGATACCACCTCACGCCAGTTAGAATAACGATCATTTAAAAATCTGGAGACAACAGATGCTGGAGAGGATGTGGAGAAAAAGGAACACGTTTACACTGTTGGTGGGAGAGTAAATTAGTCCAACCATTGTGGAAGACAGTGTGGCGATACCTCAAGGCCTTAGAAATAGAAATTCCATTTGACCCAGCAACCCCATTACTGGGTCTATATCCAAAGGACTATAAATCGTTCTACTATAAGGACACATGCACACGAATGTTCATTGCAGCACAGTTTACAATAGCAAAGACCTTGAAGCAACCCAAATGCCCATCGATGATAGACTGGATTGGGAAAATGTGGCACATATACACCATGGAATACTATGCAGCAATCAGAAATGATGAGTTTGTGTCGTTTGTAGGGACATGGATGAATCTGGAGAACATCATTCTCAGCAAACTGACACAAGAACAGAAAATGAAACACCGCATATTCTCACTCATAGGTGGGTGATGAAAAATGAGAACACATGGACACAGGGAGGGGAGTACTAAACACTGGGGTCTATTGGGGGGAAAAGGGGAGGGCCAGTGGGAGGGGGAGGTGGGGAGGGATAGCCTGGCGAGAAATGCCAAATGTGGGTGAAGGGGAGAGAGGAAGCAAAACACACTGCCATGTGTGCACCTATGCAACTGTCTTGCATGTTCTGCTCATGTACCCCCAAAACCTAAAATGCAATAAAAAATTTAAAAAAAAATGGTAGCTATTAACATGTTGTTGTTAGAGAGAATGCATTTGAAGTGCCCAGATCAATGCCGGGCATAGAGGAGATATTAATAAATTTCCACTAGTTCCCTGGAGATGAGAAGGGCAGTTCCTTGATTCGCATTATTTGAGAAGGGTTCAGAACTCCGCTTCCTCCAGTGATTCTCCTCATCTGAAATTCACACTCTCATTCAATGGGTCATGGAAAATCTTTTCCAAATTAGGTTTTGAGGGAAAATATTTCAAAGATCTGAATATGTATTAGAAACACACACATGCTCATATGCGCGCACACACTCATATGCAAACAATCATGTGACATTTTCCAAACTTCTGTGACCATGGAATGCTTTCCTCTGTACAGCCAAACTCCACTGGGGAAAAGGTGATTCAGGTTTTCTCTCCAAGAGGTGTCTGTTAACATTCAGACATCTTATCCAAGAAGAGATAAAACTGGAACACATTATTAACATTACTAGTGGTGATCATATTTACAATTCAGTGTCCCCACCATGACAGAATGTCATATGCATCTTCTCATTTAATCAATGTTCATGAAAACCTCAAGATATCAGTAACCATCTTACATAACACCACTTTCCAGAAGCTCCTCCAAGCACTTTACCTAATCTATTAATTGTTGAATCAATACTATGAGGTAGGTGCCATTATTATCCCCATATTAAAGGTAAGAAAATGAATAAATCGTGAGGTTAAGTAATCTGCCAAAGTGACAACATCGGAGTGGCCAAAGGTGTCAAGCCCAGGCACCCTGGCTCCTGAGCCCATGCTCTTCAGCACTGCACCATCCATCCATCCATCCCTGCAGAGACCCCTTGCCAGTTGTGCAGAGTGAGGCACAGAGACGGGAGAGAGAGACTTTTCACAGGGAAATAGATGCTCATGAAAAACGTGATGAATCCTCAGGCCCTTTTCTGAGATTCTTCTGAACAAAAAAAATCCTGGGCAAACCCAAGACATGATATCATCACTTCTAGAGAGTTGGTTATTATGCGACAGAGAATTCAGAGTATGCAGCGAGCCAGTCTCTTAGGCAGAGGGCGCTGGGCAATTCATGAGCAAATGTTTTATTAGACAATCCAAAGCAGAATTTTTGTAATTTTTTCCTGACTGAACTGAACTTCTAGTTTGACATGGATTTTTTGAGTCCAGCCATGGAACTAGACTTGGCAACCAAGGGTTGCCATCTGGGCCTCAAAGAGATCAACAGCTTGCTGACAAATCTTTCCTTCCCTAGAGGAACCCTGCCCAGAGAGCAGAGAGCTCACCTGCTGCTCATTGCCCTTGCCGAGCCGCATCTTCATTAAACCAATTCTACTACGTCTGCTTCACTTGCATTTTAAACATGGGACAAATGAGCTTAGATAGCTCCTTCAACCGGTATGCAAAGCCACAAATGCAGTCCTCTGTCTGGCCAAAATATTCTAGACCACAGAATCAACTCAGTGGAGCTGGAGCCTGGTGTCATGTGTTATTGACACTGACAGTACCTGCAGATGGCTTTGTGTTTCCTCCCACGGGGAGCGGTGACACTAATATAACACGGAGGACTTCATTGCTTTTCCAGTATGCTAGCTTGTCTTGTCAGGGAAGAGAGGATTTATAGGAGCTCAAGAACCCCTGTGCCCTAAGATCCTTGCCACAGTCACTAAGCGGGTGCCAACACTTGGAAACCAACAGGACAGCAGCTCAGGTAATGGATGCTCAGCCCGGAGGCCTTGAAACCTCTCCATAAAATAGTTTGCCTCATTACGGTCCAACAAATGACAAACTATCACACAATCACAAGAAGGGATTCATGGAAAAACATTGTAGAAGCTGAAGAGAATGTTTTGGTAGAAGAAAATTTAAAATAGCAGTATTCAGAATGGCCATTCACTCTGGATTCAACTATACAAAAATATTTTTGTGAGTGGAACATAATAGGGAAAAACCTGTTATTTTGCTGGTGTTTTAAGAAAAGAGTTTTTAAATTACTTCATACTTTTTAATGTTATCAGTTTGGACAACACTGTATAAGATTTTGAACAGGAAAGAATTATAATATCCATTTAGGTTTTGTAAAGGAGGAAAATTGATAGCCATTGATTCTGCGTGACACGTCAAGAGATTTACATAAAATATTTCAATGAACCCTCATGATAAAATTACAAAGTAGATAGTGTCATCTCCTTCTTTCAGATAACATAAAATAACTTGCTACTAGTTGACTACAATAGGCAGTGATATGGTTGCAAATCATCTGTCTATCCTGTTTCCCATGTGAATGTGCAGTGCCCCTTTCATTATGGGCTTAGCTGTGTGTCCTGTTTTGGATGATGGGATGTTAGCAGATGGGATGCAGAGGCTTAGAATGTGCTTTTGCAGTTGGACTTGGTCTCTTGCCCCTCTGCCACCACTGGTCCCAAAAGGACACATGAAACAGAGCCACCCCTATGGAGCCATGCCTAGATCAATATATCCCCCATTCAACAAACCTGCAGGCTGTCCCATGGACACATGAGTTAAACTAGTCCTTAGTGTAGGATGCCACTGAAATTTTCTGATTGGTTACTACCTAGCACTATGTTCTGGCCAAGATTAACTAAAAGGTAACTTAGAAGTCAACCCCAGACCTCAAAATCCATAGTCTCTTTCTCTGGGCCATCCAATCCAAGTCTAAAACTTTTTCAAAATCACACTTGACATATGGGCAATCAGGCTGAATCAAATGACATATTGAAAAAGTTAGTCTTGAGAGGCTGGGCGTGGTGGCTCAGGCCTGTAATCCCAGCACTTTGGGAGGCTGAGGCGGGTGGATCACGAGGTCAAGAGATCGAAACCATCCTGGTCAAAAGGGTGAAACCCCGTCTCTACTAAAGATAGAAAAAATTAGCTGGGTGTGGTGGCGTGTGCCTGTAATCCCAGCTACTTGGGAGGCTGAGGCAGGAGAATTGCCTGAACCCAGGAGGCGGAGGTTGTGGTGAGCCGAGATCGCGCCATTGCACTCCAGCCTGGGTAACAAGAGCGAAACTCCGTCTCAAAAAAAAAAAAAAGAAAAGAAAAGAAAAAAAAAATTAGTCTTTTTCGTGCTTCTTGCTCTCCCACTATAACCTCCTACACCTAAATAATGGCACCTACCTCATAGTATTGATTCAAACTGGGCTGGTCCATGGCCTACAAACGACAGTAAAGTCTATTAAACCTGTTCCAATCCAAGTCTTGCTGTGGTCTTCAAAAATTGGACAGAATGTGGTGGAGAATAAACTTAACATAATAACGTCTTCAGTTAGATACACAGAATCATAGTTGTTGAAAATCTGGCAGGGAAATGGTTAAATAGGGAACTAGCTAAATAAATTGTGATGCATCCAACGATGGCATATTATTTATTATATATATAAAAACCAAACATGTATATGTATATTTGCTTATTTTTGCATGAGCTTAGAGGAAAGTATTAAAGAATGCACACCAAAATGTGACATTGGGTCCAAAGTGGCTCCCGCCGGAGGTCATGGCGCTTGCGAAGGCCAGGTCATCAGTTCAAGGCTAACCTGACCAACCTCATAAGCTCAAACTGATTGGCAAAAAAAAAAAAAGATGTGACATTGATTGCCTCCTCCTATTGGGTGAGGAGCACAGTTCTGGGGAGAGTTTATGCGCATTTACTTTATAGATCTTTAGATTGTTTCACTGTTACAATGATTTTCCAGAACTTTTCAACCATTGTTTCTTTAAATATCAATTCTCTTCCTTTCTCTCTCTCCTCTCCTACTGATAGTCCATTACGTCTATGTTGATATATTTGATGGTCTCCCACATTTGTTTCTGAGGTTGTATTTATTTTTTCTCTCTGTTCTTCCTCTTGCGTAGCCTCTATCTATCTATTTTCATGTTTGTTAATTTTTTTTTCACACTGCTTCAAACCCACTTTGAGCCACTCTGGTAAACGCTTCGTTTCAGTTATGTGCTTTTCAGCCCCAGAATTTCCATTTGCCTGTGCTTTATAATTTCTGTTTATGAACGTTTATAAAATGTTCTGTTTGATGTCACATTGTCATCCTACCTTCCTTTGCTTCTTTGGTCAGAGTTTCCATTAGTTCTGTGAACATGTGTGTATAATGGCTATCTAAAAGCATTTTGTTATTAACTGTAACATCTGGTTACTCTCCCAAGCAGTTTCTACTGCCTTCTTTTCTCCAGTGTATGAGTCGTGCTTTTCTGTTTCTTTATATGGTTTGCAATATTTTTTTTGAAACTGGACATTTTAGGTAATATGTTGTATCAGCGTTGGGTACTGGCATTCCCCTCTGAGACTTGTTATTTGCTTGTTTATTTTTCAGCAATTATATTTTAGTGATGTCTGTTTCCCCCACCCTTACTCCCTACCTTTACCCCATAGTGTTAAGCCTCTGATGTTGCTCCTTAGGGAGGTTTTGGGTATGGCCACGTCATTTTGGATGACTGTGGGATAACCGCATTGGTACATTTCTCTTTCTTTCCTGTTGACTCCTAGCTGTTTAACTTTGCTAATTGCCTGCTGATCATTCCATTATTCTCAACAATTCCCTGGGGCATCCATTTCTTTATAAACTAATACAATCAAATTGTGACTCCTTGAGAGACACATTTCCTGACGTGCATGTTTGGGATTTGTTCTTTTTTTTTTTTTTTATTGGATTTAAGTTTTGGGGTACATGAGCAGAGCCTGCAAGACAGTTGCGTAGGTATGCACATGGAGGTGTGCTTTGCTTTGCTTCTCCCCTTCACCCACATTTGGCATTTCTCCCCAGGCTATCCCTCCCCACCTCCCCCTCCCACTGGCCCTCCCCTTTTCCCTCCAATAGACCCCAGTGTTTAGTAGTCCCCTTTCTGTGTCCATGTGTTCTCATTTTTCATCACCCGCCTATGAGTGAGAATATGCAGTGTTTCATTTTGTCTAACCCCAACACGACTTCTCGTAGCTGCTTTTTCCCCCAGTTGTCTCCTGCAGACAAGCTAGCCTGCCATGGAGACACTATTGTCCTTACACCTAGACCCATGAATCAATTGCCTTTCACCAGAGAGGGCCTTAGCTTTGAACTTCTCCACTCTCTATTGCAAACAAAGTCAGTTCCTTCGGGGAGAGATTAGAAGCTACCTGTCCGATGGCCTGCTTGAAAAATCTCCAAGACAGCTCTAGCGCTGGAGGTGAGGATGATGGCAAGCTTCTCTCTGCTCTAGCTAAGAGCTCAGTGAAGTGGGGGGGGGTCAGGGGTATGACATCAGACTGGGTCTTCCTGGCTCACCTCTTCTGACATGGAACCATTACCCCACAAGCTGTGGTGAGACAAGAGTGATTAGGGCCCTAGGATTTTCAGGCACCTCTGTTCTATAACACAGGCTGAGCAGAAAGGAGCCCTCACCTCTCACCTGAACTTGCTGGGAACTCTGCCTCGGCAACAGGCAATTTGGGGTAAGATAAGAAATGCTGATATCCTGCTCCTCCCAGGAAGAAAGCAGCAGGAGGTGGGGGAAGAGAGAACACTGTGTTCTTGGCTGCAGCCATCTAGAGTAAAGTCTCCACACTCAGCTGAGCAGGAGGGATGAGAACAAGAGCCTCCCTGAGCTGGGTGGGAGGGGAAGGAAATGGTCTTGGGGCAGATACCACAGACTCTCCCCTTTCCTGTTGAACATTCATAAGTTTTCTTGAATAGCTGTTTTTTCATTTGCCTTTAGGACCATTTATAAAGGCTTTAGTTAGTTCTTTTGTTTAGTCTAGTTTTGTTTTGTTTTAATGATTTCCACCTGCTTCACTGGTGAGCAGGTCACCGGAGTTCCTCATGCTGTCATGTCAGAAGTGGAATTCCAATCATTAGTTTTATATCTTTTGTAATTAATGAATATGTAAAATGAGAAGCAAATGAACCAGAAGGTTTTTTTATACCAAAACCTGCTGATTTGTAGATGTAGACACTGAAGTCTAAAGTCAGTGGTTCAAGCTGATTAGTGGCAGGGCTTAGAACTATGTCTATTTCCATATACACTCACATTCTTCTTCTCACATCACCCTTGACCTTCTTCTGCCTCAGTCAACTTCTGGCATCTTTACCCTCTCCCCTGGCCCCAGACCCCTTTCTAGTACTCTTGCTCTAGGAGAGCATGCCCCAGGGGTTCCTGGTACTCTTCAGCTACTTCTTATTATAGGGAGCTACAGCAATTCAATAAGCCAGCAATATTACCAGTTCACTATAAAACAGCACTGGTCTTACCTGTACCATAGGTAGAAAGGTATTAAAATTAATAAATATTTGGGGGGAATGAAGGGGAAAAAAAACAGATGTGTATTTATTACCATGGAACTGTATACTCAGAATAATAATGATGATAAATTATATGCATATTTTTTCTCAATAAAAAAATAAAATTAATCAATGTTTGTCCCAATGGTACACAGGAAACTGTATGCCTGTTTTGGATAAAGGGGGATGTGATCATTAGAAAGAGTGTCTGTGAGCAAGGAGGATTATCAGGACAGGTATTATAATAATGGATACGTGTCATTACACATTTGTCCAAACTTATAGAATGAACAACACCAAGAAGAAACACTGATGTAAGCCATGAACTTTGAGTGATAATGATGTGTCAATGTGTTACTCTGTTGGGGGATGTTGATATTGGGGGTAGGCTGTGGATATGTAGGAGCAGGGGTGATATGGGAAATCTCTATATTTCCTCTCAATTTTGCTGTGAGCCTCAAGCTACTCTTAAAAAATATATAGTCTTAAAAAAATGGGGGGGGGGTGTTAGCCCAATGGCTCAAGACAGGTGCCTTAAAAGTATGTAGGCTTCAATGTAAGTGCAAATCCAAACCACATTGAAAGCGGGACTCAGTGGCTCATGCCTGTAATCCCAGCACTTTCGGAGGCCAAGGCAGGCAGCTGGCTTGATGTCAAAAGTTCGAGACCAGCCTGACCAATATAGCGAAATCTCATTTCTACTAAAATTACAAAAATTAGCTGGGTGTGGTAGCGCGCACCTGTAATCCCAACTACTAGTGAGGCTGAGGCAGGAGAATCACTCAAACCCAGAAGGCAGCAGTTGCAGTCAGCCAAGATTGCCCCACTGCACTCAAGCCTGGGCGAGAAGAGTGAGATTCCAACTCAAAAGAAGAAAAAAAAGAAAAACCGCATGGTAATATCATGACACCCGTACTATACTAGCTAACATATAAAAGAGAACTAAAGGTTGGTGAGGATGTGGAACAACTAGAACTCCTGGCAAGAAGGTAAATTTGTACAACCACTCTGTTTCCACATCTGTTAAAGCTGAGTATCTGCTGATTTTAAAGCCTAGCAGCTCCACTCTGAGATACATACTCCACTGAAATGCACATGCATCTTCACAAGAACACCTGTACCAGAAGGTCCATAGCAGCACCACTTCATGAAAGCCAGAAATTAGAAATGATCCAAAGCCCACTGCTATCCAGAAAGCAGTGCTATGTGCAGGACATTAATTACAGAACTCTCAGCATCGTCACCAATGGAGGGAGGGAAGTGGGATTGGGCAGAGAGAAGTTGGGCTGCTGATATGCAGGTCATCCTGGCCTCAGCAGACCCCATAGGGAGAGCTCTAAGTCTGGGATAGCGCCTCCTACTTGTCCTGAGTTAGGGTGAGGAAGCTAGTTTTTCATCCCCCACATGTCAATCAGTACTGGATGTGGGCTGCCCAGCACAGGAGTGTGACCCTGGGCAGGGCAGGTATCCTTCACTGAGACAGCAGGGGAATCTGCCCTGCAGTCCTAAAGAGGAAATCTCGGCACCACAAAATAATAGAATGGATCAGTAAAGAGAAGTATATTGACTCAGTAAACAGAGTGGAGTAAATTTACCCAGGGAAATAGCATACAGTAATGAAAGTAAGCAAACCACAATGATGCATACTTACTGATGAAGAAATGGAGAGCATAAGCAAGCCATAACCCTACAAACATACTGAGGAAGATACCAAGCCAGATTCAAAGGAGAACAAACGGTTGGAGTCCCTGTGTCTAACACTCAAAAACACACATGATCTATGATTAGGAGAGTGGCTTCTCTGGTAGGTGGGTTAGAAGTGAGAGGCGTTGGCCACAGGGAGAGCTGCTAAGATCCTGTCTTGATCTGAGCTCAGGGGACCCCAGGTATGACCACTTGCGGAAAGTCGTTGAGCTGCACACATATGACCTGTGCATTTTTCTGCCTCTGTTTTATGCCACAATTAAAAGTTTTAGTGGTTGGCAGGGGCCAGGGAGGGGTGACGTGGGGAGTGACTGATCAGTGGATACCAGGTTTCCTTCTGAGGTGGTGAAAAAGTTTTGTAATAAAATCTGGCTGATTATTACACAGAGAATGCATTAAATGCAACTGAAGTCTATACGGGTTGAGCATCCCTAATCCGAAAATTTGAAACCTGAAATGCTTCGAAATCTGAAGCTTTTTGGCTGCTACCTTGACACCAGAGGTGGAAAACTCTGCACCTAAGTACTTATCACTAACTTTATTTTATGCACAAAATTCTTTAAAAATATTATATAAAAATAAATTTAGGCTATGTGGGTAAGATGTACATGAAATATAAATTAATCTCATGTTTAGACTTGGTCCCATCCCCAGGATATCTCATTGTATACATACAAACATTCTATAATCAGAAGTCATCCAAAATCTGAACCACTTCTGGTCCCAAGTATTTCAGATAAGGGAATACTCAACCTGTACTTTCACATGGTCAATTTTATGCAATGTGAATTTTACCTCCATAAAATTTTTTTTAAATTCAGTTTTTTATAAATAGAAAGAAAAACAGAAGTCTCTGTTGAGTTGAAAAAAGGATGGAGCAATAGACAAAGAGGGATACGCAGTGAATTAACCACAAACTGCAAGTCATATAAGCTTTCATCCTCTCCTCCATTCCATTACCCATGACCTCGGCCTGTGTTGAAGGAGAGAGGAGAGTGCAAAACAGGAAGAATTAAAATCATCAAGATCCCCCTTTATCCTCACATCCTTCCTTTTGTTATCTCCCCACAGAGTCTGGTGGGCTTTGGTGCCAAGGCAGACCCAGAAGAGATGTGGCAGGAGCAGTGTTGGAGGCAGATAAAAGGAGGATGACAAAGAGAATCTTCCCACTGACCCACTCATCCATCCTAGCTCAACAAGGTAGCCCCCATTGAGGGGCCATTTCATTTCTGTAGCACTGAGATCCAACAATGCCAGCTAAATCAGGCATCACTGTATGGCCGATCCCAAGGTTTCATTAGAATTGTTACGCTCAGCCATTGCTCCCTTAGTTTTATATTACTAAAGATAACTCTGCTTTGTTTGACAAAAATGCATCCGGAGTACAAAATCTTAAAAGAGAATGTGCCCAGATGGTAGAGGTATTTAAGGAAATAAGTCTTCCAGTTTGGGAATTTGTAACCCCTTCTGATTTCATGTGCATGCTTTTTCAACTCCCCTCCCCACGCCTTGTTGCCCTTACACCCTGTTCCAGTTGCCAGGAGGGTTGTATGGTGTAGCCATAGTAACCACAAAGCCTCTCGATGCTACCCTCCCACCAAATACACACACACACACACACACACACACTCACACACACACATCACATGCTTCACCCACTAACCATAACTCTCTGAAACTCCAATAATCCTTTATATCCTGAAAAGGAACCCAAAATAACAAATATCAAAGTTGTATGAAGCTTCCCATGTTGTGTTTTCGTCACTTCATCTAATTGCTGTTCACACGAAAGGTAAAACAATATAAATAGGATTCAGTGGCACATTGCTTACAGTTGGAGCCTTCTTTTTACACAGAGAAGAGACGGAGAATTTGTACCTTTCCCTCTCCGCTGGAAGGTAAGTTGAAATTGAAAGTGGGCTTTAAAGATGTGCTCCTTCCTGATTCTTTTTCTTTGCCTTGCAGAAATAATTATTGTTGACTAATAATGTTGGTTTTTAAGGCAGATAATCAGTGCTTCCAACATAGTCATTGAATTTCCTCAAGCTAAGATCTGCCTTCTACAGTCCAGGTCCCCATGATCTGAACTGAATCTCCAACTCCCAAAGGCAAGAATTCTCCTGTATTTGCATCTGTCAGGCCACACTGGGCTGTGGCAGCCAGTTCTCAGGAGACTGGTTTCAGGAGAACATTCAAGATATATCCAAAGGATTATAAATCATTCTACTATAAAGATTCATGTACACATATGCTAATTGCAGCACTGTTTACAATAGCAAAGACCTGGAACCAACCCAAATGCCCATTGATGATAGACTGGACAAGGAAAATGTGGCACATATACACCATGGAATACTATGCAGCCATAAAAAATGATGAGCTCGTGTCCTTTGTAGGGACATGAATGAATCTGGAAACCATCATTCTCAGCAAACTGACACAAGAACAGAAAATGAAACACCACATGTTCTCACTCATAGGCGGGTGTTGAACAATGAGAACACATGGACACATGGAGGTGAACATCATACACTGGGATCCATTCAGGGGGGCTAGGGGAGGGACAGCTGTGGGTAGGGAGGTTTCGGAGGGATAACATAGGGAGAAATGCCACGTATAGGTGACAGGGGAATGGAGGCAGCAAACCATGATGCCATGTGTGTACCTATGCAATAATCCTGCATGATCTGCACATGTACCCCAGAACCTAAAGTACAATAAAAAATATATATTTTTTAAAAAAAGAATAGATCCACATTTAGGGGCTGAAGACCAAGTCAATGGGCAAATCTGCACACTGGACCTGTTTTTTGTTTGTTTGGTTTTGGTTTTCTGTTTGTTTTTTTTGTTTGGTTGGTTTTCTGGGAGGTGGAATCTCGCTCTGTTACCAGGCTGAAACACAGTGGTGTGATCTCGGTTCACTGCAGCCTCCACCTCCCAGGTTTAAGTCATTCTCCTGCCTCAGCCTTCCAAGTAGCTCAGACTACAGGGGCGTGCTGCCACACCTGGCTAATTTTTTGTATTTTTAATTGAGAAGGAGTTTCACTATGTCGTCTGGGATGATCTTAATATCCTGACCTCGTGATCTGCCTGCCTTGGCCTCCCAAGATGCCGGGATTACAGGCGTGAGCCACAGCTCCCGGCCTGGGTCTTAAAATGAAGCCATGGAGAAATAGGGAGTTTTTGGTCTAAAGAAAAGAGGAGGATTTTAAATCCCAAAGTCTGGGTTTTATGTGAAATGCTCTCTGAAGAGCAGAAGAATGTCTCCTTTACAGGAGTATCATTAACCAGAGAGGTACCTGCCCCAAACATTCACCACCTTCCAAAGCAAAGGATGGGAAAAGTCTCATCATATGTTCTGAGAAGCCCCCTACCCCTGCTCCCTGCAGTGTCTTGCAGGATTCAAGAAGCCCTCCAGGAAAGACATTCCCATTTCCTTCTCATTCTCTTGATCTGTTGTTTTTCTATAGCCTGGGTTACCCAGAGCAGAGCCTGATATAAACGTTTATGTGAGAGAAGTTTCTTTGAAAGGGTGATTCCAGGCAGCAGAGCTGAGGACAGAGAGAGCAGGAAGGAAAGAAAGCCAACATCAGGACGCATTTTCATTCTCCAGTGAGTCCTCACCCTGGGGCCACTTAAATCTCATGAAATTAGGGGGCCAACTGTCCCTTTCTGACCTGGACTTGATCCATGACCTGGCCTCCTCACCTTCTGTGTTCTTCTGTCCTCCTTATCCAAGTCACGTATTAACTCAGACTCAATGAGATCTGAAAACAGAATTTTGAAAGAGGAGTAATTTCTGCCCAACGTCACTCAGTTTCCCTACATCTCTGTTCCATGAAAGAAATTCCAGTTTCCTTCATTCTTTTTACAGCATGTGGCCTCTTGTACACTGGGTCTCATTTACCATAATCACCTGTGCTTCCTAGCGTTCTTTCCTGGCTACTAATAAAGGATTTCTAATTCCATTTGGAGTTTCACCTGCTTATTTCTAGAAGTTCACAAGGAGGGCCACACATTTGCATGCAACTGTTTTTCTCATGTTCTTTTACCTGCCCGGGTTCCCCACATTGATATTACTGCCCCCACAGAGCCACATGAGGGGGATCCTTCAACACCATCACCATGGCTATTTGATTCCTCTTCCACTCCAGCCAAAAAGCATTCTGTCATGCAAACTCATGCCAGGAAGGTCCATTTCAGGAAACATGCCAGCACTCACTTGAAGGTAATGTCCAGGTCCCTCCTCCATCTGTCTCCTCTGGTCTCCTTTCTCTGTGTGCTCATCTTTAGCTGTGAAACATTCTGGAAATGGCGAGGTCCCTTCAGGCTAGATTTAGAGTACCCTTGTTCCTCCACTATGCTTTCTGGTGCCTTTTCTATTTATTCGGCTCCAGGGAAAAAAGTTTCTATGGAATGCACAAAACATGAAACACTTTTTCCCTTAGAGTAACAGATTCAAAGAAATACAAAGAAGGAGAGAAGAGGCAACTCACATTTATAAGCAACAGATGAGAAATGGGGGCTCAGGGAGTGCCCTGACCTGCCCACGCTTACCCATATGGAGCCAGTATGTAATGTAAGCCAGGGATTTCCTAACCAAGAATCAATCTCTCCCTCTCTCCTTCTCCATCTGTCTCTTTTCTCTCTCTCTCCCTTTCTGTTTTATTCACTCTCTCTTTCTCTCACTTTTTCTCTCCCTGTCTCTCCCTATCTCTCCCTCTTTTCTCTCTCCCTCCCTCTCTCTCCTCTCTCATCTCTTTTTCTGTCCCTCCTTCTCTCTCCCTCCCTCCTCTTTCTTCCTCCCTCCCTTTCCCTCTCTGTCCCTCTCTCCGTTCCCCTCTCTCCATTGCCCTCTTCCTCTCCCCTCCCCCTCTCTCCCCTGCGGTAGATTGCTTCCTGGTCTTTTAGCCTCCACTCATGCAGCTAAATCCAGTTTTCTGTGATTACTGTGTTGGCATCTCAGGTAAGATTTGAATATAACACTAGCTCCATTTTCCCTGTGTATACTTCCTTTCCTGTTTTCCTTTAAGCTGACTGTAAGCCTAGATTGCCTTCCGCATTGCACTGGCAGATGACCTGCCCCGGCTCTCTCTGTGGAAGCCACTGGTGAGGAGTGATCAGAGCTCGGTGCACCCTGTTAAGTGTCTTCAAAGGAAACCAAGCTCACACGGCCTGCGTTCTCTTTCTTGTGTCCAACCAAGACTCGCACACAGGAAATTCTCTTTCTATATCTTGCTTTATATGCATTCCCAAGTGATATTTTTCTTACTGTAGAAATCAAAACTTGGAGAGACCCTACAGCCATTGTGTCTGCCTCTTCTGTTTGAAAGATAATGAAAAAGAGATTAAGCAACCAGCACAGGCTCTCACAGCCTTTCCCTAGATCACAAAAGTTAAGGATGGGCCAGGCGCGGTGGCTCAAGCCTGTAATCCCAGCACTTTGGGAGGCCGAGGCGGGTGGATCACGAGGTCGAGAGATCGAGACCATCCTGGTCAACATGGTGAAACCCTGTCTCTACTAAAAATACAAAAAATTAGCTGGGCACGGTGGTGTGTGCCTGTAATCCCAGCTACTCGGGAGGCTGAGGCAGGAGAATTGCCTGAACCCAGGGGGCGGAGGTTGCGGTGAGCCGAGATCGCGCCATTGCACTCCAGCCTGGGTAACGAGAGCGAAACTTCGTCTCAAAAAAAAAAAAAAAAAAAAAAAAAAAAAAAGTTAAGGATGGAGCCAAGAACTTCAGGGCTCCCCAACGGAGTTTATCCTAGTAGATTTCACTGCCTTTGCATGGATCCTTCACATTGAAAACACCTGCTCCCCTGATCCCAGCTATTTAATATAGTTTCTGTCAGGAATGTTCGCCCCACATATGAAAGAGTTGTTCGGTCTTTGAGGAGGCACCTTATGATTACACAAACCACCACTCCCTTCTGCATTCTCATCCCTAACACATTATCCCTACAGATTTCCAGGAGACACCCAGAGGTTTTTGCCTATGTGAAATTAGCAACAGTAAATGCTGAAGTCCTAATTAAATAAACGTGAGTTAAAAGCCAGTCGCTGCTAAGATGGTGCAGGTGTTCCCGCGCCCACGTTTAATAAATGATTGCTGAATCTACCATTCCTCTAAAGTGGATGGGAACGCTTCCATCTTTCAGACTGGAGCATATTATACACGGTTAAAATTCCTCCCAGGCCGTCCAGTGAATCCCTTCCGGAGTCATCTCCACATTCAGATGCCTTGTAAACAACAGAAGGGCAATACTCACGCTTTCTAAAAGCTGTTTTTTCTCCTCAGCAGGGGCAGGGAGTGAGGGCCCAGCAACCTTGGAGAAGCTGGGATTCCATCTTCAAGGTGACTACTGCCCTCTAGTGTTGGTACGGGAATAAAGCAAGAGGTATACCTGGTTGAATCAAAACCCAACCTTGCAATGCTTTTCCATTAGTGACGTGTCTCAGCAGCCTTGGCAGGAGCTCGGAAAACACCATCAGATAAGGATACTGCAATGGGAATGGCTTGTTGTGGCTCCCAAGGTTTTCGTTTGTTTGTTTCTTTGTTTCGAGACAGTCTCACTCTGTCACCCAGGCTGGAGTGCTTTCTCTTTCTTGGGTCCGACCAAGACTCACACACGGTCTCAGCTCACTGCAACCCTCCACCTCCCAGGTTCAGGGAATTCCCTTGCCTCAGCCTCCCAAGTGGCTGGGACCACAGGCACACACCACCACACCCAGCTCATTTTTGTATTTTTAAAAGAGATGGGGTTTCACCATGTTGGTCAGACTGGTCTCAAACCCCTGACCTCAAGTGATCTACCTGGCTTGGCCTCACAAAGTGCTAGGATTACCGGCGTAAGCCACCACACCTGGCATCCAAGCTTTTCTTTTCTTTTCTTTCTTTTTTTTTTTTGAGACGCAGTTTCGCTCTTGTTGCCCAGGCTGGAGTACAATGGCGCGATCTCGACTCACCGCAACCACCGCCTCCCGGGTTCAGGCAATTCTCCTGCCTCAGCTTCCCGAGTAGCTGGGATCACAGGCACGCACCACCGTGCCCAGCTAATGTTTTGTATCTTTAGTAGAGACGGGGTTTCACCATTTTGACCAGAATGGTCTCGATCTCTTGACCTCGTGATCCACCCGCCTCGGCCTCCCAAAGTGCTGGGATTACAGGCGTGAGCCACCGCGCCCGGCCCCAAGCTTTCTATTCAGCAAACTCACATTAGTACTTCCTTCCATACTTGTTAAAGTACTGAAATGCTTCCATACCAGTTAGCAAAGGCCACCACCCTCAGCACCGTGACCTCAAGCATCAGCACTCCAGAACCAGGTCTCTCCTCCGGAGCCCCCAGATCTCTCCATCACCCAGTTACTAAAGTTTTAAAGCTCAGCAAGGCAGAAGCCACCAAGACCCAGACCCAGAGCTACAGCTGCAGTGTTAGATCGCGTTTGAATCAATCTGGGAATTCACTCTTTTAAATATGACACTTTATTGCTCCTCAGCATTCAACTCTTGTGCTCATTCATCTGTCTATTCATCCTCTAGTGAGACCTACTATGTATCAAATACTGTGTTAGTCACAATGCATAGGGGGAAACGAGGGTCATACTAGGTCACAATCTCGTGGGAACCTCTATGGTTAAGATGGTATCTACAATGACTTGGTCCAGTGGCCCAGAAACATCTGCAGCAGATGACCCAGCCTGCTTTTGGAAGAGTATGGCATAGGTATACCATACTCTATGCCAGGTCATGACGGTTCAGACCTTGGCTCTAACTCTGAACACACTGAGCATTCCAAATCCAAATCCAAAAGTCAAAAATCCAAAATGCTCCCAAATTGAAAACTTTTTTAGCACCAACAAAATACTGCAAGGAAATGCTGACTGGAGCGTTTCAGATATCAAATGCTCAGACTTGGGATGCTTAACTGGTAGGTATGATGCCAATATCCCAAAACCTTTAACAATCTGAAATCCAAAACACTTCTGGTCCCAGGCCTTTGGGATGAGAAATACTCAATCTGTAGCTGTTTGGCCTTTGGCAAGTTACTTTGCCTGTGTTCCAGTTTCCTCATTTCTAAAAGGAAGAAAACAACACTAACTCATTAGGTTATTATAAGGGTTGAAGGAGATAGGCTTTAAAAGTCTTCATCACAGTGCTTGCCATTGAGTAAATTTCATGTGCCTTTGCTAAATATCTAGATCACAGTGTATTAAAGATTAAACTGTATTCACCAATTACCAGATCAACTGTTACTACTATATTTGTTTGTTTGTTTTGTTTTTGAGATGGAGTCTAGCTCTGTCGCCCAAGCTGGAGTGCAGTGGGCCATCTTGGCTCACTGCAACCTCTGCCTCCCAGATTTAAGCCATTCTCCTGCCTCAGCCTCCTGAGTAGCTTGGACTACAGGCATATGCCACCATGCCCAGATAATTTTTCATATTTTTAGTAGAGACGGGGTTTCACCATGTTAGCCAGGATGGTATCCATCTCCTGACCTCGTGATCCACCCTCCTAGGCCTCCAAAAGTGCTAGGATTGCAGGCATGAGCCAGCGCGTCCAGACTGTTGCTACTATTTTAATATACCAAAGAACAAAAAAGGCATCAGTAATCAGAGCAATTCCACTATCCAGTGATAGTCAGATGGAAAAACAACTAAAGGGAGAGAGAAATGAGAGCATGAAAACTATGAAGAGAGAACAAAAGTGGGTTTTGTCATTTCACACTTACAGTATGAGTTTAATAATTTGGTGGCTGCGTTCACTACACATGGAATTATTTACAGACTGCAGGAAGCAGAAAACTTCCTTTTCAAAGTTTCCTTTCTTGTTAAATAATAAGTGTGCCAATAACTTCCTTAAGCCCTATCCTATGTAGCTGTTAGACATGCCGTGCTTACAGGCACGTAGTACATTCCATGTCCTTGTACTTTAAGGACATATCTGTGCTGGACGTGCTCATGGGCATGTCCCAGCTCTCCATTGCTTTTACCTGTTTAGAAAAGTTTTAGGTTGTTAGCTAATAGGATTTTAGTTTAGATTGTGAGATCTGGCTCCAGCCAATGGAGATCAGACAGAGCAAAAAGGAAGATCCCAGATGCAGAAGGGACAAATTTGTTTTCCATCGTTCATTGTACACTAATGGCATGATGGCTAGCAAGGGTACCCTTCCTGCAGTCCAGAAGGTAATAATTGCATTGCTGAAAGATCTTCTGTCTCAGTGCTCATTTTTCTTCATGGCACCAAGCATCTATTTTCAACATCTATTTCAAACACAGACTCATATGAGAACTCTACATGGATATACGGTTCAAGCTCTATCCGGTCAGTTGCCAAGTCATTGTAAACTGGCTAATGGGTCCCTTTGCCTATCACCTGCATCCTCCTTTTCATGGCTCACAACCTGTGGCCATCCAACACAATCCCGGCTCAGTTAGCACTGACACCTCGTAGAAAACCCAGATGTGGAGGTGGAAACACCTTTCCTGGGGATACTGGGGTTCTCACCCCATGAACTAATGTCCCTCTTGCATTTATGGCCCCATCTCTTCTTCCACATGACATTTTCTGTAAAACTGATGAGGTAAAAACAGATCAGGTCTGTAGAAAATGGGCAAGTGCTTCATTTCCCTTACCTGCTTTATAAAAATAAAAAATTGGTACACTCCTCAAAGAAGGAAAAAAAACAGGAGGCAGCAACCACATTTGGAAATCCACAGCCAACAAGTAAACTAGTAACAATCCTTTTACAAACGAAAGGTGCATTTTGCAGATTGTAAGGTGATCGTACTCGGTGATTATGGCCAATTTTATGTCCATCTCACACACTCACTGTGAGTCGAATGAGGCGGGAGGCAGAAACTGTGACCAGTTTTTTTTATCGTGTGTCCCCAGGGCTTGGCACAGGGACTGGCCCACGGTTGGGGCTCAATAAAGATTTGCTGAATGAATGGATGGATGGTTAAATACTAATCTTTTTATGTTTAAACTGACCCTTCCATTCATTCTAGTAAAGCCATCATGGGAATAGTCAATGGCCCCAGGGAATAGAGTGTTTGCCACATTGTCCCATTCCCCAGACTGAAGGCATCCCCAGAATTGTCGTGAGAGCATTGCCTGAGGCCTCGTCCCCCACTTCTGGTGTTACATGTAACCCGAGCCACATCATTTAACCTCTCGTGGTCCCCATATTGCAAATAAAAAGTGGAAGAAAGTGATTCTTGATGTTTCTCCCAGCTGGTTTAATCAATTTAGAAATACAGAAGAGACCTTAGTGCTGAGAATCATCTCTAACCCCAGTTCTTGGCTGTGGAGGGTTAGAGGGGTGAGGCTCTCACCTAAGAACCAGTTCTTAAGGTTTTCTTACAGTTATTTTTATTACTTAGTCTTAATGAACACAAGGTGGCCTGGAACACTGGTTTGGGGGTTATGTGTTACATGACCTCAGGCTAATGTACTACAAACTTCACAGACAGGCACACCTCTTTCACTAATTATTTTTAATAAAAAAAAAGATCAAAAATCCGCATCAGAAGATGACACGATACAGTTGAGACTATGGGAAGCAACTACTTCCAAGCTGGGCATCATAAAATACATCCTCATGAACTGTGAACAGATTTGCTAAACAAAGGAGAGCCTCACCCCTTTAACCCTCCACAGCCAACATCAGGAGTCTCCTGGGGTAGAACAGGAAATGAAAAAGAAGTGCATGGCAAGAATACTTTCCATTATCCCCCAATGACCTGCCACAGGGACTATTTTTAAAGATGCATTTATCTCAGCAGGGGTGACAGCATTTAAAAAGCAGTCAGGTACCTGTGCTAGACAGTCCTTCATGAGAGAAGTCTGCAGAGCTGGGCTGCACCCTTTCCAAAGCCTGAGTGATGGATGAGATGGGAACTGCCCTTCAATGGTTAGGTGGCTGGTTTAAAGAACTGAAAAGATAATGCAGAAGTGAGAGCTTGGAAACCAAATGGAGTTAACTCCCAAATTATTGCAGCCACCCCAGCACTCCAAAGTTAATCCAATTTTAAATTTACAAGATCCATCTTAACTAGACATGCAGGCTCTAACTGTCCTGTGAATTTCTTAAGCGGTAGCTGCTCCATGAATTATCATTCCATTAAAGAATAATGTTTTAGATGTGGCAATCCCAGATTCACACAATTCTCTTTTATGAACCTATCCACTGTATTCATATGGAAGGTAAATTACAGCTATATTACATCAAGCTTTTTATTATTGGCAGAGCATTGTTAGGTAACTCCTATAAAACACTGAGAGAAAGATTAATACACAGTGGCATATATATTTGGAGGAATCAGGGTGTCAAGTCAGAGTGAATATGTCTTCTCTCCCTGTATAGAAAAAACAAAGGGAAAGGTCTGAATAAAAAGGTGAGGGTGGGCAGAAGGAGAGTAAACATTTTAACCATTAAAACTGATCTCAAATCGAGGGTGGTAAACTGTTGTAAGATTTACCTCGGCCAACCTGTTACAGGAGGAAAATTACACAAAGATGTCCGAAGCTATCATAGGACCTAAGCATTTCCCCAAAACTGAGAAAACTCTTGAGGTAGCCATGATGAGTCTGTTTTAAACTTTTGGAGATCTCTGACAGGAAAAACGTGGCACTTTGCGGCCGTTGAGAGCATCGCAAATCAACTCAATGTAGTTCCTGCAGGCTGATCTTCATCCAGGGCAGGCTCAAGTCCACCTCCAGTGGCAGTTGTGCAAACTCACTCTCCTCTCCATTGTCAGAAGTTCTGATGTTGTTCCTCTTCCATGCAGTCAAGACAGTCTATTGCTGACCTTCATCGGAGTGGCTTGTCCTCAGTTTCTCCCCAACCCACCCCTGTTTATGTTCAAAATTGGATTTCAGGAAAGAATTATCTTATGTACTGAAGAAAAACATATTTGACATCCACTACACCCCCTAACTCCCACTCCAATGGACTGTTTCAAAAGCCCTGGACACATAGCAGGGATTTCTCATGAGACCTGACCATCCTAATGAATATACATTGCATTTTACCGCTAAAGCAAACAAAAAGGTATTTACACTTAGAATAACTGTGGCTATGCCTCCCCATCCTTCCCTCAGTCCCCATGTTGTCCTATTCTTGCCTAAAAAGAGTACCAGAGGCCACTGAACACATTTCACATTGTTTTTGGGGGAGTGGCGAAGTCAAATGCCAGCTTGGAAGATGGTGAGCTTGAGTTTCACAAGTCATCTGTGTAAGAGTGAAAAGTAACTACTCACTCCACCTGCACAAAGAAAACCGCCTGGATTATGTGGACTGCACATGAGTTTGTTAAGTGTGTCATCCCCACAGAAAGTTAAATGGCTGTAAGAAATTGTGCTTGCATTTTATTTGATAAGACCTCATTTCCTGGGACCTCAAACGCCAAGTTCTCCCAAAATATGGCTAAAATGCTGGCAGTATTTGCAGATACCAGTGTGGAAATTAAACCCAAATAAAGTTATATACAAGCTTAGTTTACAGAATATCTATCTCATTAAGGAAAGCCTAAGACACTTAGGGGAAAATTAGATCTCTATAGATGTTGCTCAGATATTTGGCTTTCTATATCAGAATATCTTCAATGCTACCATGCCAATTTTCAAGTTGAAAATATGACAGGTGATACTTTTAAATGCAAAATTATGTGTATCCTATTCTTCAAGCCCAATCTTCATATAATGACTCTAATTTCCAGCTAAGCTGATTTGTTAAGTTGTTGGGCTCCAAGGAACTTTATGGAGGAGGTTGGGTGTTTCTTACCCTCTAATTCCTTTTGAAATGCAAATAAGTCCTTGCACTTCACGTAGAGAAATGATGCTCCACACTTAGTGTGTGCACTCATGCACTCACTGGAGAATCCTCTCCCTGCCTTGGTCTGGGAAGACCTCAAGTTAAACACGCAGTTCTGTGATTCTAAGTGTGGCTCAGGGCAGCCCCCAAATCAGTCACCTGAGTTCCAAACAAATTGACAGCTGAAGTGTATCCTAAACTAGGGGTCACAAAGTCAACTTCTCCTCCTGTGCTATCCAAGGTGTCCTCTGGACAGTGACAGGCAGGAAGTGCCTGACATTTTAGTGTCCTGGACCAGGTTCTTTCCACCTTTCCTTTTCCCATAGGTTGTTCACCTCAGGACCTGTTCTCAAGTGTCTGGCAGTCGAAGGGCAATCAGGCCACCCCCAACCAGAGAAGCAGCAGCCAGAATGATGGGGACCACTTTAGTTATCCCAACGAAGGAAGCGAAGATAGTGTTTCCCAAGATGGTGCCAAATTTGCATAATCCATTGAGAATGCCAAAGGCTGTTGCCCTGTAAAAGAAGAGGAATGGAAATACTTCTGACATTCTGAACCTCATTCGATGAACAGGACTGAACCCTTTCTTTTCCTTACTGTAGGGGGAGGAGGGATGCAAGGGATTTTTCCCCCTAAATATAAAAATAACACATTCTCATTGTAGTTAAATTTGTAAATACAGAATAATATAAAGATGCATGGTTACCTGACCTCTTCACTGAGAGACACTCACCTCTATTAACATTTTGAAGTATTTTCTTCAAGTGTTTTCCTTTTTTTTTTCAAAGATACCTATTTTAAAATTTTTTACAAGTAGTGCATGCTTACTATGTAGTACACGCTTACTAAGAAAATCGTGAAAGGATGAAGTATGCAAAGCAGAAAGTGTAAGTGTTCCCCCTTTATCACTCTCAACACTCGTGAAGCAGAGACTGCCAGTTGCCCCAATAGCATTTTTCCAATTGTAGGACTACATTTCCCAGACCCCTTTGCTGTGAGCATGGCCATGTGACTTGGTTTTGGCCAATGGGATGTAAGTACAAGTGACAGCAGTCTCAAGAAGCTTCCTTAAGAGTTGTCGTGGGTGGGCCTTTTGCTCTATTCCCCTTCATTCTTTTCCTTCTACCCTGCTTCTTGATGGAACACGGATGGTTTCATTTTGGACCATAATGAGTCTATGCAAGGAAAAACCATGAGATAGAAAGAACCTGCACCACCCACTCTAGACTTAATCAGGATAGAAAAATGTAGTGCTTAAATTTCTTAAGGCCACAGTTATTTGAGGTTTCTGTCAGCCATGGCAAAACCTAATCCTAATTATGGTCTTTCAATCACACTTCCCAGTGAGAACTATTACTAACCGTTTATTCTCTCATGACCCCATCTGTATGCAGAGGCAATATTCCCAATACTACCTCTCCCCAACTGAAATAAAATGTTTATTTCTCATACCACAAGTTTATTAAGAATGTGGGTATGTTTTTGTACTAAAAACTCTTCTTTTATTTTTGTCTATAACTGTACTGCACAGTAGCTTTCTAATCAACAACCCAGTTCTTTTTGTTTGTTTTAGTATTTTTGTTTTCATATTTTCTTGGATCTTTTAACGTGTACTTTTTCAAATAAAGTTTTTTAAGTTCCCCGAGGGAAAAAACCTTGCTGAATTTTGAACCAACTCTTTTATGTTAAAAAAAAAACTAAATGAAATGTGACATTTTTGTAAGATTGAATCTTCCTATCCAAAATTAGATATATCTTGTCTCATATATGTATATTTATTTATACATATAAAATAATATATACTAATTATATGTTATATAATTATATATAAATATACAATTTATAAATATATACATTATCTGAGACAGGGCCTGTCTCTGTCACCCAGGCTGGTATGCACTGCTGTGATCCTCGTTCACTGTAACCTTGAACCACCTGGGCTCTAGCAGTTCTCCACCTCAGCCTCCTGAGTAGCTAGGACTACAGGCACATGCCATCATGCCTGGCTAATTTTCTAATATTTTTTGTTGAGATGGGGTCTCACTATATTGCCCAGGCTGATCTTCAACTACTGGCTTCAAGCAATCCTTTTGCCTCGGCCTCCCAAATCACTGAGTTGGCATAAATTTATCTTCTCTTACACATCTTCTTTCATATCTCTTAGTAAAGCTTTATGGTTTTCTTCATATGAGTGTTTCACTTGTCAAGTGGATCCCTAATTATTTTATGATGTCTGCTGTTATTAAATGGATTTCAAAAGCATCTTTAACTTTTTAAATATATTTTAAAACCTATACCTAATTTAGTTTTACCACTGACCACTTGACTAAATTGTCTGTCTCTAGTAGTCCCATTAGTTAATTCTCTTTTTGTAAAATCACATCATATTCATTTGTCCTCCTGTTATTTTGTGTAAAACTTAGCAGTTCTTTGATTCAGATGAGAGGTTCTTTGGCTCCAATATGATGTGTTGTGCTCCTCTTTTGTTATCTATACCCCAATACCTCTGCTGCCAATTGTGGAACTATTATTCAGGGGTTTTTTTGCAGAATTTCATTTACCCACATTCCTTACCTCCTCACATTCCTTTCTGACCATGGGACCTCTTAACTTTTTTTCTTAAAATTCACAATTCCCCCTCCACGAAGAGAAGCAATTACTAGGTAATTGCCTTGACCCTATGGTTTTAAACTGGGCCTCTTCTCATATGTGATCTGTGAAAATTAATTGTAACCCCTGGGCATCCCTGCCACATTGTCTGCAGATTCCCTGGACTTCATGCTGCCTCTTGAGCTTTATTTCTCTCTCTACCCCCACCCTGTGCTATTCCAGTTCTTCATCTTTTCACTTTGTCTTCCACTGGCAGGTCTGTTCTCTCTTGTAGATACACAACACATGTGGTGTTGCCAACTTTCCACCCTTATTTCCTTCTCTTGGACATAGTTTGCTTTCATCCTTTGCTTCTTGCCATCCTTCCCACCCTACAAAGCCCTAGCCTGCCAACTTCCAGGTCTATGCTATCCCCTGTGCAGGAGAAACTCAACATAAGAGACGTCTGGTTCAAGGAACAGCAGAAAGACCATCATGGTCACGCAAGGCAGGGGATTTACAGAGCAGGTAGACTCCTGGCCCAAACGAGTCCCCAAGGAAAGCCCGGGGAAGAACAGACCTCTGGTTGGTGGGATACAGCTCCACTGTCATCACATCCAGAGCATTCCAGGCTGCGATGCTTGTCCCACAGAACAGGCACTGCCAGCCGATCATCGCAGACTCACCGTTGCCAAAAAAAAAAAAAAAACAACACAGAAAGAAGCAGCAGACTGCAGAGATGAGCATGGAGCCACCTGCAGAGGGAGATCAAGGGTAAAAAGAAACATGAGGTCTGTGTCTTGCACAAGGCTGTCACCCACATTCTCACCCCATCTCCCATTCTCATTGGTACACCTGAACCCAAAGCTGCCTGAAGTATTTTGAGTTCATCCTCCACACAGAGAGAGCACAGTTGGAACCCTCACAGGGCACCCCAGCCATGGTATTAGTGCCCTCTGTGTGGGTCGGATCAACAGACTTCAGGAGGATTCTGAAGTCACACTCTAAGGTGCTGCCCAGCTCAGAATGACTGGGGACAGAGCAGATAGGGGCATTTGTTGAGAATCTGTTATGTAGCAGACATTGTTTTAGGTGCTTGAGCTGTATCAGTATTGGCCAAAAAACAAAAACTTCAGTCTTGATTTGAAACCAGGATGTCAAAGAGATCTCTGTTCTTTGTTTATGTTGCTCAATGCAGTATTCACAATAGACAAAATATGGAGTCAACCTAAGTGGCCATCAACAGATGATCAGATAAAGAAAATGTGGTTTACATACACAGTGGGATACTATTCAGACTTTTACAAAGAAAAGAATTCTGGCAGGCACAGTGGCTTATGCCTATAATCCCAGCACTTCCAGCCAATGTGGGCAGATCACTTTAGGTCAGGAGTTCGAGACCAAACTGACCAACATGGTGAAACCCTGTCTCCACTAAAAGTTCAAAAATTAGCCAGACATGATGGTGCACACCTGTAATCCCAGCTACTCAGGAGGCTGAGGCACAAAAATCGCTTGAACCTGGGAGGCAGAGGTTGCAGTGAGCTGAAATGGCATCACTGCACTCCAGCCTTGGTGACAGATCAAGACACTGTCTCAAAACAAAAAGAAAAAAAAAAAGAAAGCTATTCTGCCATTTATGACAACATGGATGAACCTGGAAAACATGCTGGTAGGTGAGATAAGCCACGCACTGAAACATGTACATCATCTCACTATTTGAGATCTACTCCCAAGCATGGTGACTATGATTACTGACAAAGCATTGTATATTTCAAAACTGTTAAGAGAGTAAATTTCAAATACTCTCACCACAGACACTTGTATGTGTGGTGACAGACATGTTAATTAGCTTGACTTAATCATTCCACATCGTATACATACATCAAAACATTATATTGTACCCCATCAAAATACACAATTATAATTTCTCCATTGAAAATTAAAAAACAACTTTTTAAAAAAATCCATTCTCATAGAGCTTATAACCTTGATGTCTGGATGCCTCACAGCCCTTACACAGCTGACAGGAGATCCCATCCAAAGAAGAATGTCAACGCTGCCAAAATCCAGTAATTCTAGCCCTCGGGGAGCCTGGCATGCAAGCTCCAAGTCCAAGGTGGAAGCAGAGCATGGCAGAACAGGTTGCAGACCAGAAAAGTGACCAGCAATAAGGCGGAAATAGGGTGAGCAGAAAGGTAGAAAGGAAGCAGGTCTCAATCAACCAACCGAGACACAGGGCACGGGCACCCCAGCAGGCACCAGCACCCCTTGGGAGGAAGATACTGCAGTTGGCAAGAAACCAGAGGCCAATCTAGCCTCCATAGGAAACACTTCCCCAGGGATGGGCCTCGGCCCAGAGTGTTACCCTTAGACCTGGGGCTGTGAGACTACTGCCAATCCTTGCTGATGAGCTAGGAAATGATAACTGCCCACTCTGGGAACCAGTAGGGCTGTGAGCAGATGCCTGGTAACCTTTTTCCAAAGGCTGGAAGAGAGCTAGGATGGGGGAAACTGGCATCTACAGGACCCCAAGTGCTCTCTGAGCAATACCTGCTACATCCATGCATCCCTCAGAGGGGCCAGCCGTGGGGCTCGGCTTACAATAAATGCTGGCAAACACTTGTTAACCATAAAACATTATCATCCGACAAATCAACTAATAGTCAGGGAGGCCTTCCTCTGTTAAGTGTTCCCACTTTAAGTCCCCAGGGCCCACTGTACTTCCACTTCCATAGTTCTTATTCCTCTTATAATTGGGAGGCTTGGGTGGAAATGCCAGCTTACTTACTACCTGTGTGACCTTGAGTGAGTTGCTTCACCTTTCTGTGAGCTGTCTCACTGTCCCCATCTCTAAAATGGTGATTAAAATAGTGCCTACCTCATAGAGTTATTGTGAGAGTTCAATGTGCTAATATTTATAAAATGCCTGGCACACAGCCTGACCTGCTATAGCAAGCATGTCTTAGTGTTTAGGTAAGTGAAGTTTCTAGTGGAAGTCTGCCTCTCCATATAGGTCATTGCTCCTTAATCAAAGGGATATTGTCTGTCTCACCTACTGCTGCATTCCCATTGCCTCCCACACAGCCTTGAGAGAGTAAGTGCTGCGTAAATACATGCTATTGAATGAATAAATGAGTGGATAACAGCCTGATCAGGAAAACTTCTACTCCACTGATAACAAGAAATGACTTGCACTCCACAAAGAGCAGATTAAGCAGAATATAAATGTGCTTACAGATTTTCTAGCAGAGTTGGTCTGAGAGTTGGGGATAAGGCTATTTCAAAGTGGTTCCCCCATGTCACATATCCTAGTGGAATAGGCATTAACTGAGCACCTCATCTTTACCATGCACTGCCAATATCAGTCAACCTACTGCATATTGGGCCCCTTACTAAACACTGAAGGGTAGAGAGACAAAGAAGGTCCTGTCTGAGCTCTTCACAAGCTTGCCTCTAGCTCTGAAACAAAACAGAGACATTAAAAAGGGAGGAGACTAGAAAGAATGATTAAAGATTAGTTCCAGATCTCTCATCCAGGAGCATGCCTTTATTTAGCATTACAGGAATTGTTTTGATCTGGGATGTATTCACGATGATAAGATAGGCTTCAGCGGTGAGGGAAAGGATGTCCACAGTCTCACTGTCCCACAGTCCCTGTGCCCAGCCACCCACCAATTCCATGAGGGAGCATGTGGCAGGTCCTTAGGTTGTAGGCCATCCTCATCCATGTGGGCACCCACCCCACCCTTATAACCCTGCCTCCCCCAGAACTTTCTCGGCAGCTTCAAGACCAGACCAGAGAATCCACTGGTCAGCTCTGGGACTCATAAGGCTGGTAATAAATGACAGAAGTGTCACCTGTCTGCTCTCAAACCCCTTATCTCATTGAGGCAAACAGAGGTATTATTTTAACAATGGAAATGGAAACTTAATGAAGTAAAGGAACTTGGGTCAACAGATAAAACTAATCTTGGAATAGATGGGGCCATCTGACTCCCAGCCAAAGTTTTTTTTGTTGTTTTTTGTTTTGTTTTGCTTCTTGCTTTTTGGATTTTTTTTTTTTTTTTGACATGGAGTTTTGCTCTTGTTGCCCAAGCTGGAAGCTAGAGTGCAGTGGTGCTATCTTGGCTCACTGCAACCTCCACCTCCCGGGTTCAAGCAATTCTCCCATCTCAGCCTCCCAAGTAGCTGGGATAACAGGTGCGCACCACTATGCCTGATCTTTTTTTTTTTTTTTGTATCCTTAGCAGAGATAAAATTTCACCATGTTGGCCAGGCTGCTCTCAAACTGCTGACCTCAGGTGATCTTCCTGCCTTAGCCTCCCAAAGTGCTGGGATTACAGGCGTGAGCCACCACACCTAGCCCTGAACCAAAGTTTTTTTCAGATGCCAACCTACAGTGTCTTCTGCTGAAAGCCTGGTGCTTGGGGCTAACCTAGGAAAAAGGCCATCTTCCTCCATTCTATTCAGTTCAGAAGCATTGCTGAGTGGACTCCTACTACAGGCACTGCACTGGACACAGGGGTTATGGAAATGTGTAAGCATTGTCCCGTCCCCCTGGGGCTTCACGACTAATCAGGCACTGCCTTTAACAGAGGAGAGCGCGAAGTCTGCCATACCTAAGAGATGATTCCACCCTCACCACAAGATTAAAAAGCTGAAGTCACAGGCATTTCTCATGCTTGCCATGCTGAATATGCATGCTACTATTTATAATAGCGATATTCAGTATGAGCCAAACGCCAGAAAAGAATTCCTTCCTATGAAAACCTCATCAATTTTGTCTCCTCCAACAAAATGATTTTATGATTAATTGTGTTTCTTTTTGCAAACTGCTGCTAGGAAGCTTCATATTAACTTTCCTAATCACTGACATCCCTAAGGCAGGTCCCTAATGGCATGTTTATTAAGAAGATGTGTTGTCCACTTCCCTGCTCCTGGCCTTGACTCATATTCTAATGTACATTTTCCCTGGTCCTCAGCATGTACATTTTGTTTCTTATTTACCATTCATGGCATGTGTTTCTATAATAAATTGCTTCAAGTCCCACTGGAATGAGGCAAGGTATCTATGAGTATAGCTACCACTTTTGAGAAAGCATGATGTGCCAAGCCTGACAGGTAACTTACGTTCAATTCTCACAAAAACCTACCAGCTAGATGCAGAAATCCTCCTCTTATAAATAAGGAAACCGAGGCCCAGAGAAGTAAAGAAACACATTCAAGGTCAAACAGCCTTTCAGTGACAGGATTTCAACATGGCTCTGGACAACTCCAAACAATAAAAGTAATATGATTTATCTTCAGACATCAAACTATCATCCCAGAGCATTTTATATATTTTTCTGACAATGATCTGATGAAGAGGCAGGGTGGATATTATTACTACCCTTATTGATGTGCTAATGGATTAAACCACTGTCACAGAATTTCTCTGCCAGGAAATGAACTAAAATCCCTCACCTAGACCAAAGATCTCTGACTATTTCCATGGAGCACTGGAATTTTCCATATGCATGCATCTTTGGCTCTGCAGCCCCAGGTGCAATCTTACTTGTTGGGTTTACTGTGCAAGAATTCTTTAATAAAAGGAAAAATTCCCCTGTTTTAATATATTTGAAAGCCACAATCCCATCACACTGGAACCTAGAAAGGACTGTGGACAACTCACCGATCATCTTGAGTCTTCCAATCCTATCCATGAGCAGGGCAGAAATGATGTTCCCGGGTAAGACAGACAGGCCACCTAGGAAGCTGATGAGGTAAATCAGGAAGTCGATATCTTGCTCTAAGTCCATGTGGCAGCTCTCCTTCTGCTCCAGAAAGGTAGAGTTGATAAACCGAGAGTTGATAAACTTATGCTCATAGAGGTCTGGGGAGAGAAGGAAAGTTTCCGTTTATGTAAGTGGAAGAGAGCTGGAGAGAGAAGGGAAGAGGAGGGATGAAGTTGCCCCCTTCTGTGGGCAGGCTGTGCTAGCCTTGGCCAGTCAGACCACCTCAAAGTCAACGTAATATGTGGCCATCTTATCAAGATATGGATGAACAGAGAAATTTTCCAAAAATGTAGTGACCTGTTTGAGTTCTTAAAAGCAAGGGGACATGAAACTAACATTGAGGGACATTTAAAAATGCATCCTCTCAGCCAGGTGTGGTGGCTCACGTCTGTAATCCCAGCACTTTGGGAGACTAAGGTAGGAGGATCACTTGAGCTCAGGAATTCAAGACCAGCCCAGGAAATATAGCAAAACCTTATCTCTTATCTCTATGGAAAAAAAAAATTTATTAGCTGGGTGTGGTGGTGTGTGCCTGTAGTCCCAGCTATTCTGGTACCTGAGTTGAGTGGTTCACTTGAGCCCAGGAGGTCAAGGCTACATTGAGCCATGATCACACCACTGCATTCTAGCCTGGGCAAAAGAGGGAGACCTTGTCAAAAAAAAAATCATCTCTCAAGCCAGATAACAGTCCTGTTTGTACCAATCAAGTGACACTGAGGGCCTCAGCAGCTGGGCCCCTCCTTGGAGGCTACCTGGCATAGGGAAGCAGAACACAAGAGGGTTAGTTCCAGATTGAGCCCATCACTCCAGAGCTGTATTCTGTGCCTAAACATGAATATTCTTAAAAAATATAAGCCTTTTGCATTGGAACCTGTTTGCAAGTCTCATGACACCTTCTAAGATTAGCTATTCTGACAGAAAAAGTCCTGAACAGGCTCCCCAGAAACTCAGGCTTGGGGAGCTGGCCCTGCTGTTGGCCCTTTTTAATCTCCCTGAGGCTCTACCTACAAAATCTACAAAATTGGAAAAGTGCACCTGATCATCTCCACTGCTTCTCCCAGCTCTGGCATTTTCTGGCTACACATGTTTGCAAGAATATCCATGATAAGAGTATGCAAATGAAGAGGCATCATTCAAACTCTATTTCTACACTGTACCCTAACCATAACCCCAAACCTAACCCTAAACCCAACACTAACCCTTAACCCTAATCCTAACATTAACCCTACCCTAACCCTAACCCCTAATCCTAACCAAAATATAACCCAAACCTAACCCTAACCCAAACCCTAACCCTAACACCAAACCCTAACCCTAACCCTAATCCTAACCATAACCCCAACCCCAACCCTAAATCCAACCCCAACCCTTAACCCTAACATTAACCCTACCCTAACCCTAACCCCTAAACCTAACCCTAACTGCTTCTCCCAGCTCTGGCATTTTCTGGCTACACATGTTTGCAAGAATATCCATGATAAGAGTATGCAAATGAAGAGGCATCATTCAACTCTATTTCTACTCTGTACCCTAACCAAAACCCCAACCCCAACCCTAAACCCAACCCTAACCCTTAACCCTAATCCTAACATTAACACTACCCTAACCCTAAACCCTAACCGTAACCCTAACCATAACCCAAACCTAACCTAACCCAAACCCTAATCCTAATACCAAACCCTAAGCCTAACCCCTAATCCCTAACCCCAACCCTAAACCCTAAACCTAACCCTACCCATAAATGTAAAACCTAAACCTAAACCCTAACCCAAACCCAACCCTAAATCCTAGCACTAAACCTAAATCCTAAACCCTAACCCTAATCCTAAACCCTAACCCTAACCCTAACCCTAATCCTAAACCCTAACCCTAACTAAAACACGACCCCTAAGCCTAAACCTAAACCCTAAACACTAACCCCTAACCCTAAATCCTAACCCTAACCCTAAATCCTAAACCCTAACCCTAATCCTAAATCCTAAAACATAACCCTAACCCTAAACCCTAAACAAAACCCTACCCCTAAGCCTAAACCTAAACACTAACCTTAAACCCAACCCTAACCCTAACATTTAACCCTAACACTTAACCCTAACCCTAACATTAACCCTACCCTAAACCTAACCCCTAATCCTAACCATAACCCAAACCTAACCCTAACCGAAACCCTAACCCTAATACCAAACCCTAACCCTAACATTAACCCTAACCCTAACCCTAACCCTAACCCTAACCCTAACCCTAACCCTAACCCTTAACCCTAACCCTTAACCCTAACCCTAACCCTAACCCTAACCCTAACCCTAACCCTAAACCTAACCCCTAATCCTAACCATAACCCAAACCTAACCCTAACCGAAACCCTAACCCTAATACCAAACCCTAACCCTAACATTAACCCTAACCCTAACCCTAACCCTAACCCTAACCCTAACCCTAACCCTAACCCTAACCCTAACCCTTAACCCTAACCCTTAACCCTAACCCTAACCCTAACCCTAACCCTAACCCTAACCCTAAACCTAACCCCTAATCCTAACCATAACCCAAACCTAACCCTAACCGAAACCCTAACCCTAATACCAAACCCTAACCCTAAAATTAACCCTAACCCTAACCCTACCCATAAATGTAAACCCTAAACCTAAACCCTCACCCAAACCCAACCCTAGATCCTAATGCTAACCCTAAATCCTAAACCCTAACCCTAATCCTAAATTCTAAACCCAATCCCTAACACTAAACCATAAAGGAAACCCTACCTCTAACCCTAAACCTAAACCCTAACCCTAACCCTAACCCTAACCCTAACCCTAACCCTAACCCTAACCCTAACCCTAACCCTAATGCTAACCCTAAATCCTAAACCCTAACACTAACCCTAACCCTAACCCTAACCCTAATGCTAACCCTAAATCCTAAACCCTAACACTAACCCTAAATTCTAAACCCAAACCCTAATGCTAAACCCTAAATGAAACCCTACCTCAAAGCCTAAACCTAAACCCTAACCCTAAACTCTAGCCCTAACACCAACCCCAACCCTAAACCCTAACCCTAACCCTAACCCTAACCCTAACCCAACCCTAACCCTAACCCTAACCCTAACCCTAACCCTAACCTCAAAGCCTAAACCTAAACCCTAACCCTAACCCTAACCCTAACACCAACCCCAACCCTAAACCCTAACCCTAACCCTAAACACTAACACTAACCCTACCACTAAACATAAACCCTAACCCTAATTCTAAACCCTAATCCTAACCATAGCCCACTAACCCTAACCCCCAACTCAAACCCTAACCCTTAACCCTAACTCCTAACCCGAAACTGAACCCGAACCCTAACCCTAACACTAAACATAAACCCTAACCCTAATTCTGAACCCTAACCCTAACCATAACCCATTAACCCTAACCCCCTAACTCAAACCCTAACCCTTAACCCTAACCCCTAAACCCTGAATTTAACCTTAACCATAAACCCTAAACCCAATCCTAACCCTAACCCTAAACCCTAAATCTAACCCTAACCCTAACCCTAAACCCTAAATCTAACCCTAACCCTAACCCTAACCTTAACCTTAAACCCTAAACCCTGAATTTAACCTTAACCATAAACCTTAAACGCAACCCTAAACCTAACCCTAAACCCAACCCTAACCCTAAACCTAAACCCGAAATCTAACCCTAACCCTAACCCTAACCCTAACCCTAACCCCTAACCCTAAACCCCAATACTTAACCCTAAACATAAAACTCTAACCCTAAACCCTAAATCCTAACCAAAACTCTAAACGCTACACCCTAACCCTAACCATAACCCTGACCCCTAACCTTTAACCCTGACCCTAAACCCTAACCCCTAACCCTAAACCCTAATACTTAATCCTAACCCTAAACCCTAAACATAAAACTCTAACCCTAAACCTTAAATCCTAACCCAAACTCTAAACGCTACACCCTAACCCGAAACTGCGAAACCCGAAACCAAACCCTAAACCGTAACCCTA